>NC_142176.1:5326928-5626928 GCF_026936395.1 Plectropomus leopardus | reverse complement strand
GGAGTATAATTAAACAAAACAACAGCGAAATAAATGAGTAAACTAAATTGTATGTCCCAAACATTCTGCATTTAAACGATTACTATCCAATCACTATCAGCCACAAAAAGATGATTATGATTTCCTTATCAGCCCTGAAATACCATATCACTGCATCTATTATGTAATTCTTTAGTCACTTTTCCCACTTTTTCTGAAACATCACTAATGGACGGTGGAGATAGATATTCATGGCTTGCCTGGTGGCTACATCCACAGAATCGACGTCATTGCCGTAAATTAGAGGGTTGAACTCTGTGGAGGACGGTGACGCTTTGTCTCGTCCCGGTGGGAGCAGAGGCATCTCCTGACCTTCCTGGAACTTCTCAAAGTTCAGGATGGGTTGGGTGTTCAAACTCATACTGGCCAAGGCCTAGAACAGACGACAGTGATGCAAATTATTAACATAACAGTGGATCTGTAGAAAAACACAGCGCTGCGATGGACCACTCCCACGATTGGCATCAACATTTAGTTAATAATACCAATTTTTACACTTAATGGGACATCATATATATATTTACCCCCTCTATTAAGGGAAAATATTTGGGCCAAAGTGACTGACTGTTAGTATGGGGACTTAAAGGGGACCTATTTTGCTTTCCCTTATTTCAGCAATAACGGATCACGGATATTTTAGGCCTTTTCTCCGAAGATAATTAATAATATAAAGGTGTGAAACATTGATTGTTATTTATTTTTTACTATTATTGTTTTACTACCTGTTGGTTCATCAGATTTAGAGGCTGCCATACTAATTTGAGTCACTGCACCAAATAAATTCTCCACTCCACTAACCACGACGATCCATGACTTTTTATTTCTCAGGCTGCAAGTACACTGCTACATGCAACGACATGCTAACATCAGGGAAACCTGTAATCTTGGTTGATAATATTGTTAATTTCTCACCAAATTCAGATCATATTAATGTTCAAACATCTGCTGTTGTATTTAGAAGTTTTTCCTGTTTTTTTTTACGAGATAGAAACTGCCATTATGCACAGTCATTCCCCTGCTGCAAGAACAGTGCTACATGTAGCTACATGCTAACACCTGGGGAACTTGTTATCTTGGTTGCCAATCATGTAAATTTCTCCTTGATTTTAGATCATATTTCTGCTGGAACATGTCCCGAAGCTTTTATTGGTGATTTTTACAGAGAGAAAGTGGTGCTGTACACAGTTATTCCCTGGCTACAGTAAGTACATTGCTACATGTAGCGACATGCAAACGTAATCTTGGTTGCTAATGATGTTAATCCCTTCATAATTTGACATTGTATTCCTTTTAGAACATGTCTGTTTGTGTTGAGAAGCTTTTTTGGTGATTTTTAACAGGACAAAGTGCCACTTTTCTCAGCCCAGCATTCCTGGGCTTCAAGTACACTGCTACATGTAGCTACATGCTAAAGGCAGGGAAACTTGTAATCTTGGTATCTGATGTTTTTCATTTCTCCCTGATATTGGATTATATTCCTGCTGGAACATGTCCAGTTGTGTTTACAAGTTTGTACTGGTGGTTTTCATGGTGTAATCACGGTCCAAGGCAGGCGCTAAAATGGAGCTTTTCAAAGCAGAGTGGGAATACAGGTGCTCAAGCACAGACAATATGAGTAAATAATTTTTTTGACTATTAAAGTATGTAAACATGTTCTACTAGAAACTAAAAAATACAAGTTTGAACTTAAAGTGAGCATAATAGGTCCCTTTTAAACATGGAAAATTTGATTTATGTGATAATTAAATAAAATTAATCTATGTCCCTATAGGATCCCAAACCAGGTTTCCCCAATTTTTACAATTTTCACAATCTGGCTTTATTATACACCTTAGCTTTGGGCTCGGTTTTGTGAATGTTGATGCCTTTTGTGGGTGTGTGGCTTTGGAGAGGAGGGGCACAGGGGAAGTAAGTCACTATGCATGGTTTGCTTTAAGGGAACTGCTGCAGACTCAAGAGTCAATGTTGAGCTTAGCATAATGGAACATTTAGTTGCCGGGTCTGGATGAATGTTAACTTTGTTGATTAGCTTCATCATATCTTGTTTTGGTTACGAGAAACACTCACTGATGCCAAGATAGATGCACGCACATTCAGTCATGCTCAAGCCAGAGCTAAGCAGTGTATCAAAAAACTGGTCCGCGACATTCTGTGACACTGTTATGCATTTTTGTTCAAATCTCGGAAGAGTAGGAGACAAGTAGTAGTGACAAGCAAAATAATGTGAGAGAGAAGATATCCGTGCAGGGGCATTACACATTCCACAGGAGGAGAAATGAGTAACCTTATTTTCAGAGGAGAAGATCTGCTTTTGGGTGATCACGGTCAACCTAACCAGACACTAGGAAGGGGATAAGAGAGATGCGAGGAGAATCACATGAAGGCCTGGGATGATAACTTTGTGACTGACACTGGAACAGCACATGACGAAGGGTCACAAACATGGCCCTTTCCCTTTTTTTTTCTTTGTCTCCTTTCAACAGCACTTCCCCATTTGTCTGCTTTTGCTGACAGGGAATAAGTATATTTTGGTGCAACCAAATATAAGTCAAATAGACTTTAAAAAATGCTGAAGTTATTTTTGATTTGTTTGTGCAATGAAAGAGACGTCTTGCTGTTTCATCATTTCAATTCTAAGATTAACTGAAGAAAGGAGATTAGAAACGACAAATTTGTGTTTGTTTAGAGAAAGTGATGGACGGCCAGTAGAGAGGGAAGAGAGAAATCGTGAGAAAGTAAAGCCAGGAGAGAAAGAGGAATATGAGGAAAGAGGAGATGTTGTTGTTTTTTTAATGCTTAAAGGGATAGTTCAGCTTTTTTTGAAGTGGGGTTGTATGGAGTAGTGATCCATAGTCAGTGTATTATACACTGCAGATGGTGGTTGGCTCACACCAGTTTGGAGAAGCAGGCTGAAGTACCAACACAGAGCTAAGCAATGTATTGCTGTAGATGGGAGTCTGCAACAAAACATATTTTAGCCAATTTATTTTATTTGCATGACTTTTCTATGACATTGAGGAAAATTTTATGGATCACAACGACAATTCATACTCGTTATCAGTTCTTCTTTATTCCTATGTAATAGTTTTTTTTCTATTTAAATAAATATTATTTAAAAAATGAATTAATTCAGAACAGGATTAAAACTGAATATATAAATATAACTTAGAGACTGTTCGTTATTTATGAGTGGGGAAGGGGTGGTGCAAAAAGGGGGAGGCATGCCAAATAGTTTTTTAAGAACTGGGGAGGGACCTACAGCTTTAGATGGCTGTGTTTTGTAATTATTGAGTAATGTCTTTTTTGTTTTTGTTTTTGTTTTTCTTAGAAACAATTGCCTTTTTGTCTAATTTTTCTTTTAAAGAATTGGCAATTCTTAATGAAAAAAATGTGATTTTATTTTTTTTGCTAAATATTGCTGATTATTTTTTTTAAGAAGACAAATTTTTCTTCTCTATGACTTTTCCAAAACTTTGTGGGTATATTTACTTTTCCAAAACTTTTTCAGGCCTGGAAATTGCTATTTTCAAAGTCCATGACTTTTCCCGTTTTTTCATGACCATACAAACCCTGTCGCTTAGACTTCAACAGATACTGATTCTAGGTGGAACTTTTTTTTAGGTTTCTAAAATACATTTTGTTGCTGACCCCTCCACAGCCTAGTTTCCGTGTTGGATTCCTTGTTTCTCCAAAACCGGGGGCTTTCTGACTGACATCTACTGTATATAATATACTGTCTATGAATAAGTACTCCATACCACTTCAAAAAATCTGAACTATCCCTTTAACATGGAAGACGGTGAGAGACACAGACAAACAAACATGTGACCAGACTTCACAGAATCCAGCCGCTACGAGACACATGACGGCCATCCATGGTGACCAATCAGGACAAACCAGTGGTCACAATGGAGTGGTGATGACAGATACAAAACAGCAGATCTTTTCAGAAACATAGATTGAATACTTTAACATTAAGTCTTAATTATAACTGCTCAGAAAATAAATATCCGGGTGAGCTGAAATACCACCATTTTTTAAAAAGTAAATAAATCTGTCGCTCATTAGGACTAATTTATTTACCCAGTGCAAGTATTTTCAGTGACTCTCACACCAGCAGCATTCTGCTTTGGCATCGCAGTCTTTGGATAATCAGTTAAACCATCCCGAGTGGCATTTCCTCCATTCACAGATATCAATATTGTGTGCTTGTTTCCAAATATACAACTGCTAAACTGAGGCTTTGCACACTCCTACACACCAGCCTCTCAGTCACACATCCGCACACACAGGAGAGAGCTGCTAATCACACACACACTGCTAATGAACCGGCTCTGATTCAAGGCATATGAAATGAATAAACGTGTATGCAGCAGAGCATAATATAAAAGGAAAGGTCTATATTGGCTCTGATAACTTAAGTTTAAAAAATCTAAAAGAAATTAACACGTAAAACAGCTTCAGAGTTTGTATCAGGGTTCCTACAGATTTTTTTCATCCCACTTGACAACAAACTTATTTTAAACTTGATTTTCTATCATTTTTAATTATCTTTTTATCACTGTAACGCTTGTCTTTAAAAAAAAACATTTTTTTTAAAATTACCTTTTCTATCTTATCTATTTTATTGTAAATCTGTATCTTTTATTATGTTTGTATATTTTATTGCTCTGTAAAGCACTTTGAATTGCCCTGTTGTATTAAATGTACTATACAAATAAAGCTGCCTTGCCTTGCCTAAATTTATGATTTATTTTTACAATAAGAAAAAAACATTAATTATGTAAAGTTGGGGGAACTCTGCTAACATGTTTATTGTTACATGAAACATGACATTTTTTTCCCTTGTAGTGGAGACAAGGTTAAAAGAAAACTGAGAAATAACTGCTGTTTTTTAGCATGTTTTCTTTGCATTTTTGTGTTTCTCACTCAGCGTGTCAGATTTCACTGCCTTGATTTTTCATGCTGAGTTTAAACAATTTTTTGCATAAAGTACACCGAGCCTCAAACACATTGACTTGTGCTGGTTTCAACGATGCTGCAAAATCTTGCTTTGATAACCATTTTATATTGAATCTGCACTCCCTGATGTTATCCACAGTGCAACGGTGGATCCTCTGCTCTGGAAACAAAATATGAGAGTTGCTGGTTCCAATATCCTGATCGGACTCTGCAAGAAGCATGCAGTAAATTATTTAAGAAAAGTAGATGATACGATTATTTTGAGATTTTATGCAAGGCTAATTTATTTATTTAGAACATTTCATACCCAAAGGCCATCCAAAGTGCTTTACAGATTAGTTGAGTCCAGTCAAAGTTAATTATTGCCCAATTACAAAGCATGCCTCAAAAGGATGTAAAAACGATAATTTCAATTTTATCTATAAAGCTCAATATCACAATTCATAATTTGCCTCAGAGAGCTTTACATCATACCACATCCCTATCTTTGGAGGATTAGGTTTCACATTGCAATTTCAGAAAAAGAACATAGATATAAATCCAACATAGCATTTTATGGACTTTTGAAAGGTTTATTTAAGACATTTTGATACCAATTAAGGCTTTAATTTAAAGAACTAAATTCAAAACCAATATTTTTTATGGATCTGCAGGAATCCTGATACACTGACTTTAAAGCTTTGACCTTAGATTTGTAAAAAAAAAAAAAAAAAAAGACTACTATTTAAGATGCAATATTATCATTAAAAGTGGTGGACTAGTGATGTGTCAGTGTCTCTCAAATGTGTGATTAAAAAGTGAATGTTAAGTTATTTTAGTATGTTGGTCTTGTTTGTAAATATACGTGGAAAATCATTAGAAAGATAACCTCTAAAGTTAAAATAACTGCAATTCATTTTTTCCCATTTTGCATTAGTTTTTACAGTGGTAAAAGGATTTACGGCATTTTGATCAGCAGCCAGTGACGTCTAAAAGTTGAGCCATGGCCAACTTTTCTCAGGAAATGAGCACACAGAGTTATCATATCAGTAGTTTCCACATTTGCATGATTGGTGTTGCTTTAAGTGTGGAGAAAGGAAAATGTGAGGTGCTCCCATGAATCAGAACCAGGTTCTGATGTTAGGTTAGATAATCGGGTTAGAGGGGCAAGTTAGTTTCTACCAGCGTTACTAAAGGTTTAGCTCGGGGAGCAGGTGTCCTAGGATCTGATTTTACCTCCAACAGCTAGAGCATGCAAAGAAAACAGGAAACAAAGAAAACATTTGTTCATGTTAGTACACTACAAAATCCATTTCAAATGCTCTCACACTCAAAAATACATACAACTGTGCTGAAGAAGGAAGCCCCTACTCTTCACACTGCTGAAAAAGAAGTTTTACATGTATATAAGAGTGCAATCAGCTGACAGTCGTGGGAGCAAACATCAAAAGTCAGCTCCGGAGAAGCACCTGAGAGTATATGGCTCCAGCAGACAGACTGGTTTTGGGCTGAGCCCCGGCTGCAGACGTGCAGCACAATAAGAAAATATCAAAATTTAAGAGGAATCGGTTGAATCATTTGCTTTACCTGTTTAAGATGTTTCTTAAGCTCGTTGGCTTCAGGCTCTGGAAGAGGCGGTAGAATCTCTGCATTGGTGGGTGCTATAACCTGGAGGCATAAAACAAACCGTCAAAATTTAGATGTGAAAGAAAAACAGTTTTTAAACATTAGATTTTCTGTCAGCTTAATCAGACATCAAGAAATTAGAATTGCCTTTGCCATCCAGTCAAGATAATCCTTTTTCAGCCCCACAGTGGGGAAATTTGCAAATCTGCAAGTCAGTGTTGGTCTAGAGCAGGGGTGTCAAACTCAAATACAGTGGGCCAAAATTAAAAACTGGGACAAAGTGCCAGACCAGACTCAATATTTATTGAAAATTTGACTACAATTGAGCATGTTTTCCCTTCTCTCCAGATATATAATGATAAACTCATATGGAAACAAACGTTTTGCTTTAACATGGAATCTGGATCAAACAAAGCTTATTAATATTATAAACACATGAGCAATCAAATTACAAATAAAAGACACATCAGTGGCATCCGTTTCTTATTTTTATTTAAATAAATAAAATAAAAAAATTGTATGCTCTATCTGTAGCCTTTCAAGTTAATTTTCAGTGGAAACCTTTTTTCACAGGCCAACAACAAAACAACCAAAATATATATATATAATTTTCTTAAATGAAAATCCAACCAGGTCTGTCCTTTATATTCGTGAACATATACTCTGCCTCCCACCTGTCTAGAAAGCTCCTGTTTTCAAAGTCCACCTTTTTTTTGGCCATTTTTTGGGAGAGATAGCTTAAATTTGCCCGAGGTGACTGACAGCATGAGGTTGCCGATGACTGTCAACAGAGGAGGAGGGGACGCTTGCAGATCTTGATTGATGTGCCAATGCACTTGCAGTGCATTCTGGGATTTGTACTATTACCAGTGCATGCGCTATATACCGGCGGGCCAGCTCTAATAGACATTTGATTTTATCTCGTTGGCCAAATATAATTACACTGTGAGCCGTATTTGACCCGCGGGCCTTGAGTTTGACATCACTGTGCTAGACCAATATGTAGCCATTACAGTTATGCTTCAAATACGGATGCTGCTGCAAAGAAAGTACATATTCTAACAGATGAATGCTTCACACACATCTTCATGTTGGAGACCTGAGATTAGTGTCACAAATTCAGTATCTGACCTAATATCTCTGCTTGTGTTTATTTCTCTTTCTGTTCCTGAGTTAAGATGCCAAGTAATGTCCAGAAAAGAGTTTCTGCAGAACATTGTGATGTCACACTGAAGCTGATCTTTGACCTTTTGAGTATAAAATGTCATCATTTCTTCATGTTATCCTCTTAGACATTTCTGTTACATTTTTGTCATAATTAGCGTCTAAATTCTTGACCATTTTTGGTCGATTTTTAATTAAAACATGTTTTGTAAGATGACTTTGACTTCTAACCTTTGATCAACAAACTCATTTGTGCATTTGTGCTAAATTAGAGAAAATTCCTGCAAGCTATTCTTAAGATATTGACTTCACGAGAATTAGACAGACACAATGTTAGTGACTTTGACCGTTGACCACCAAATTCTAATCGGTTCATCCTTGAGTCCAAGTAAATGTTTGTGCCAAATCTGAAGAAATTCCCTCGAATAGTTCTTTAGATATCTCTTTCACAAGCATGCAGCGGATACAAGGTCACAGTGACCTCTGATCACCAAAATCTAAGCAGGTCATCCTTCAAATGGATGTTTGTGCCAAATATGAAAAATTCCCTCTAGGTGTTCTCAAGAAGTATCACATTCATAAAAATGAGACACATGAGGTCACAGGGACCTTGACCTTTGGCCAAAAAAATCTCAACAGTTCATTGTTGAGTCAAAGTGGACGTTTGTGCCAAATTTGAAGAAATTCGCGCACATAGTCCTTGAGATATCTCTTTTCACAACAACTGAACGGATGCAAGGTCACAGTGACCTCTGATCACCAAAATCTAAGCAGTGTATCCTTCAAATGGATGTTTGTGCCAAATATGAAGAAATTCCCTCTAGGTGTTCTCGAGAAGTATCACATTCATAAAAATGAGACAGATGAGGTCACAGGGACCTTGACCTTTGACCAAAAAAAAAAAAAAATCATTTCATCATTGAGTCCAAGTAGATGTTTGTGCCAAATTTGAAGAAATTCCCTCTAGGTGTTTTTGAGAAGTATCACATTCATAAAAATGAGACAGATGAAGTCACAGTGAACCTTGACCGTTGACCACCAAATTCTATTCAGTTCATCCTTGAGTCCAAGTCAATGTTTGTGCCAAAAAAATTCCCTCACATAGTTCTTGAGATATCTCTTTCACAACAATTTGAGGGATGTTTATCCTTCAAATGGATGTTTGTGCCAAATATGAAGACATTCCCCGTAGGTGTTCTCCAGAAGTATCACATTCATGCGAAAGATGAGGTCACAGGGACCTTGACCTTCGACCAAAAAAAGTGGGTGTTTGTGCTAAATTTTAAGAAATTCCATCTAAACATTCTTGAGATATTTCATTCATGAGAACTGGATGGGCAACATAATGCCTCAGGACGCGGCTGATTACTGACCTTGCTGCTGTCAAGGTCCACGAGCCAAACATCATCTGGCATTTTGAAATCAGCTTTGTAGAGGAAGAAGCTGGCTGGTACACCTATAATGTAAGGAGTGGGAGCAAGAAGGAGCTGCAGGGAGGAGAAAACATACCAGTTAGCAACAATATGATGTCACAACAACAGACAGCAAAAAGAAAATGGCATGAAATCATCAACTTTATTGAAATATGTTTATACAACATGTTAAAGTCTGTGTAAAGAGAATTCAGAGATTTGTTTCAAAACACATTCGAAATGTTACAAAGACACTATAGTACTGAATTGTGGAGTTAGACAGTTGACTGTTTTTCACTATTTCCCTGTTTTAAGATTTTTTGGGCAGGCCTAAAACCATAGCTCGATGACACACTGGAGCTATACTCAGCATAACCGCGCCCCTGACAATGAAGCAGTATGAAAAGCATCATTAGCATAGTACTGCGATTGGGCGTGGCCTCCGCTCCTCCAGCGGACACGCCCCCAGTGTTTCAGGTCAGAGAACAGTGTGCATTTTTTCACCATTTTAAGACCTTCTTTCACACACCTGGTGTTTTTTTTAGGTCATTAAAATTTGGTCAGATGTTTAATTATACATATATCTGTGATGTGACAAACTCAGAACACATTTTAATTCTCACTTTACACAGACGTTTACATGTTTACCTGTTCAGCAGAGGCCATGCAGGTTGGCAGTAGGGGGATGACGGGGAACATGTACTCCAGAGGGTAGATCATGGCCACAAAGGCCATGACGCTCATAGACAGAGCATTGTAATCTCTGGATTGAAGAATGACCTGAGAGAAAAAGAAAAATGAAAAAACAGTAAAAAAAAACTTTGTTTTTCTTGTTTTCTTGTTCTTGTTTCAACATAACCTTGTGTTGGGTGTTCACTTCCCTTTTCTGTTCAAACTGTCACATCTTAATAGACAGTTACACAGCTAGTTGACTTCTTCCTCTGGTGCTCACACACTTAATAGTCACATGTATCCATATTTAAGGGTTTGTATGGACTAGGGCAAGTCAAATTCAAGGACTTTGCTTGTCAGCAGTTGTGACACTATAGTTTGTAAAGTTAAAAAAAAAACTCAGTCAGTTATCAGTACAACAAACGGTCCAGTGCTCTAAATAAAGAAGGCCCTCACATAACACGAGGATGTCTATGCAGTAAAAAGACGCAAATACTTTTGAAATTGGTGCTAGATGACCAGAGAAAACAGAGAAAAAGGACTCTTGCTCAAGAGTTAAATTGGTGAATTAGTGCCCAATTCGAATACTTTAAGCACCTTGTATGAACCGTCATATTTGCTCTATTTTACTGTGATATAAAGCTGTGAACACCCCAATTTTCTCTCGGCTTCATAACGGCAGTATTAAAAAAAACCCTGAGCTTTTATGAAAAATTCATTTGGCGACACAATGTGCAGGAAAGGAAGTCACTCTGAAAGCTTTCAGACAGCACTTAGTTCAGCCTGACTAAATTTAATGATGTATTGAATTCATCTCCAAAAAACCCAAAATGGATGAATACAAGATGGCAGGGTTTAGATACAGGTCAAAGATGTATTTGCAGTGGTCGACCTAATTTAAGAAAACTTTTTGACCAGTCTGTATATTGAGATGAATTTGCTCACGGACGTCTTTTGGGTGTGGGAAGCTAAAGGGGGCCCAGATAACTTCTATATTTGAGACACACTGACAAGAAAACAGCATTTCTGCAGCAGGATGGTGTTTGTATTTAGGTTAGCTGTAAATGAGCCTGTGCATCAATGTCACAGTAAACCAACAGCAACACAACACCGGCAGGATTTCCATTACATCCCTCCTGATGCTCGTCTCACGTTAAAGATGAGATAGACAGACAGTCTTTCATTTTAGTCACTTTTTACCCACCATGCTTTCTCCACTCTGCAGGGAAATGGCTTCAGTGAGCCCAGATGAACCAGCAAATGTCTGATGAAGGTCACTCAGGACATTTCTCAAGAATGTTTTATATCCAGACGAGGACACGCAGCTGGACTCCAGAGGAAACCACTGACCAATCACAACATACTAAAAATAGCTTGTCCTTTCTCCCTGTCTTTAAAAAAAAACATCCCACTGGTGATTTGGTTTCAGCTGAAACCAGCCACACATCTTTTCCTGGTCTCAAATATTCATACAGTACACAAAAGGTCATGACAGGAAAACAGAGGCAGGCTCATGTGATACCTTGTGCTCTAGCAGGACGCAGCTGAGGACCTGGAGACAGGCGTCCACGCCCAGCAGCTCTAAGGGCAGGTGCAGGGGGAAGTCGACCATGGAGAAGCGAGAGTTGTCAGGCAGGGCGAAGGTGAGAGCCCGTTTGAGTTCGTGGGGCAGGACTTCCACATCCACACGCCTCTGACCCGCCACTGGTACAGGTGAACGAAGCAACCGGTACACCCAGGACTCAATCTCCCGCAGGTCCGCCAGCAGCTGGCTGCCTTTCTCCTCCACCGACAGCGCCCCGGTGAACACCCGCCACATGGTGTCCCTGCGAAGGACACAAACAAAATGTTTACTCAGAGTCAGTACGTTTACATGTTTAGTCACGCTACGGTCATAGTTCGATTAGACCCTTTGACTGGAGAAGTGTCCTTGTCCCAGTTAACAAGCACCGGGGGGAATCGATTTATTGACAGAAGTATGTCCGTCTCCTCCATGGCAGGTGGAGATATGCCCTCTTTCAGCAAGTTTCTATAAACCTATATTATTTATACCGTCTATGATTTAGATCAACTGTTTATTAACAATAACTTCAGGGTAGAAAACTGCAACATATAATCAAATGGCGCTGAGCAAACTCTGCCTTCATTGATTAGTTTTACGCCTAAAAAACAATATCCGTTTAATGCTAGATTTAGAATATTTTCACTGCTTTATCTTGTCATAAGACAGCCCTTCCTGACAGGGATTTCAAGCTGTTATATAAAAAAAAACACCAGACTCCACTGAGAAAAAGTCGTTTTACTCCACCACCGATGCCTCCATTAGGGGAATATAGTGCACACTTAAACACCACATTTATACTCGTATTTTGTCGAATTTTAACCCTTTTAATGCATGTTTTTGTCATGATTCCACTTTAGATGACCCAATTAATTATTTTCAGTATACAACATGCAAAGTAGATTTTTTGTTTTTGATGATCACAGCCTGGGATATGTCAGTGATTTGCAGCAACACTGATTGTGACAGTGCACCTAGTAGAAATAGCTTGGATTTTCTCCGTATGCCAAATATGGTAAAAATGACATCACGAGGTGGAAAATAGTAAAAATGACAAATTCTAAGGCAAAAGCCCAGAATGACACCCAGAAATATACAATTGATGTTTTTAATGCTTTGATGGATGTGGGATCAAAAATTGCAGTTTGAATGGGTTTCAATCGCTCGTTTTTTTGCTCTTAACAGTCTGAATGTAGGAGCTGAGCTGGAAAATCAAAGACCAAACAAATATACACAATCTTGCAAAATTGTATGCCATATGCATGAACACAGCCAAAATTATCAAAAAAAGAAAAGGGTTAATATTATACTTATACTTATTATACAGCAACCACAAGGTCTTGGTAAATGACCAGCGAAATTACAGATTGAAAACACAGGAGAGGCTCTTAAGCAATTATTGAAATTTCGATGTGAAAACCCTCCACTCTACACACACACGGTGTCAATAAACCCTCTCGAGAGTGTATACTCGGTGCGTGTGTGGCAAGGAGGGAGATAAATCATTAGTCCTCTGGAGCCCTCCCACCAACTGCAGCTGCTACCCAAAGGCAGCCAGAGACCTCAATCTGTCAGAGCCGCCATAGCACAAAACGCTCGCAGCCATTATGCAATGGCTCTCCTCATTCTCTGTCATCGCCACGCCACTTTTCAACCAACCATGTCGGGGGAAAATAGATTCTCAGGTCTGTTCAGCCTTTGGCTCGAATGGCCTTTTCGAGGCTGTCAGAGGAACCACAGATCTGTATTGATGATATGTGGATCCGCCGCCGCATTTCACGAGAAAAAGGGAAAAAAGCTGAAGGTGTGAGATTAATTGTGCCTTACAGATTCCTAAAATCCCTCGTAGGAATGACGAAAGGAAAAATTGCATTGGCTCTACAGTAATAAATAAATAACTGGAGAAAAACATATGCGACCAACAGTCATGCTGGGCCTAAGCCAGTGTGAAGTGACAGCCTAATTAACAGTCTGCCACGCCCAAACTGCAATTTATCGTGTCACCCATGGCAACAGAAAAACAAATACAAAGAGCTGCATCTTAAATAAAAAATTAGTCAATCAACCCTGGTGGTTCATTAGGAAAAAAATGTTCATATTGTTTGATAATCACTTTGCTTCAAGTCTACTAAGCAAAATATTGTGCTTAATGCCATTTCTTCATAATGTTATGTGGTTTACCAAACAGCTTCTTCACACTTTCATTTTTTGGTTTCATCCTTTTTAAACTTTTATAGTGATACAAATAAAAAGCAGCTCAAGTATCAACAAAATGTACATGTATCCAACTGAACTAAACCCAAATACACTACTTCACATACATGATTATATAACATTTACTATTCTTAGAAACTCTCTTTGTACCTCAGCTGAACCTGTACCACTGGATTCAATAATATTTGCTGTAATACAAAACCTTCTAAGTGCGCTGCGAATATTTTGGTTGTGAGTATTTATCATCGAGGTGGAGTGTGATAGCATCAAGTGTACTGTGAAAACATGACACGAGCTGCAGATGGCCTGCAAAACTGCATGGAGCCACAGACAAAAGCTCTTGTATCATTTCTGCAACACAAACATACACATAACAGGTGGACAACCGGAGAAGCAGATGGGGGAGAGAGAAAGCAGTAGGCACTGCAGAAAACATCAGCAGGAGCACTGAAAAAAACATCAAATCTGTGCTATTTTTGCAAACTTTTCTAGCCTTGAGAATTTTAAACCATAACAGAAAAAGGATTTTAAGCAACTGTATCATCCTTGCATTTGTGTGCTTGCTAATTTGCATGCAATTTCATATCAGCATGAATGCAATGATGTTATTCAGCAGCTTACAGATGATGAAGCATGCGTTTTCTTGAGTTTTTAAGCAATCCTAATCCCCATTCTTTTTAAAAGGGTATATGTGTTTATATTAGATGATCGATACATCTATTAGGTTTCAACTATTAAATTATCACCAACTGATTTTATGTTTAATTAATTGTTAATTAATTAATCAGTCCGAGTGATTTTTTTGAGGAAATAAAAAGTCAAAATTATCTGATTCCAGCTTCTTAAATGTGAATATTTTCTGGTTTCTGTTCTGGCTTGTGGACAAAATAAGACATTAAAGGATGTCATATTACGCTTTGGGAAACAGTGACGGACATTTTTCAACATTTTCAGAAATGTAACCCTTTAAAACCTGACTTGATTTCTTAAAAAATTACTGAAAGAATTTACAGGTTACAAGAAAATTACCTGAAATGTAAAAATAAAAGTAAATAAAGTTGTTATTTTAAAGATAACAAAACAAAATAATGATATATTAAAATGTAAATGAAATAGTCAATAAAAATTATAATAATTATTCTGGAGATTTTCCCTATTTTTTTAATTATTAACTCTTATTGATTTCAAAGGTTTAAATGCAAGTGCAAGGTGTCTGAAGGCAGCACAGGTTGGTCGTTCCAGGTTTGAAAGGGTTAATAGATCAAACAACGAATCGGTTAATTGAGAAAATAATCAACAGATTAATCAAAAACAAAAAAATAACTGATAGTTGCAGCTGTGGTTTATGTACAGATTTATAAGGGCCATATTTCATTAAACAAGACTTAGAGCCCACAGTCCAAAACCTGCACATCTACTGACCAAATCAATGACTAATTATTGATGGTGTGAGAGTAAACGCCATATTTATGATTAAAATCAAAGGCTTTACGCCCTTCGTGATATGAATGTGCTCATGGCAATCTGCCTTACGGCGAGAATTTGTGATCAAAGTTGACATTTGACCGAAGGGTGACACGACACAAAAGGTCATGAAGTGTCAAAAGCAATTAATGTTCATCATCAGTCATGCATAAATGCGTTTAGTATTTTCATAGCAATCAGACAAATTTAATTATTTATAGTATATAAAGTTTATCTTCATAGAAGCCCAGAGAACTTTGATGAATCATCTTTAAAGTTAAATATCCATAAGCAGGGACAAATAAAACAGTACACGTATGTTTTAATTAGGGCAGTGAAATTGTTATTTAATTTGAGATTTATCGCTGAATTTCAATAGTAAATCACAATTAATCACATGTTCAAAATTTCATAATTTTTTTAATTTTAGAACAGTTTTGAAGTCCTTTTTAACAAGGTGAGGCAATTCTTACCAGAATGTCTTTATTGGAAATCAAATGAATGCAGAGAAATTTACTCTATGATTTTGAATTTTAGTTTGACTTATTTGAACAGTGTGGTCTTTAAACCGTGACTGAGAGGAAACAGCTTGACTAGAGTTTGTCGAAGGAAGAAAATAGCAGCACATGATTAGTGAGAAAAGAAAAAAAACGTATTACGTTCAGACTGCATCAGGATTTAATGCTGAAAGTTATAGTTTCAATGTGTGCTAGAGTGAAAAGGTACAAGAAAAATATTTAAAGCATCACAATAAATCTTAACTCATTGAGTGCCACTGACGTATATATACGTCATTCAAAAGCGCTTGAGTGCCATAAGTCAAAGTGTGTTTCCGGCAGCTGGCACATGGAGGCGCGCTCACGCTCCCTGTGTGTAATTTTGGGGGTGCTGAGATTTGTAGTTGTAGTACAAAAGACGGTAGATCAAAGCATGAAGTGGAGTAGACGGGATCAGAGAGCGTAGAGAAAGTACCGATCTGTACGGAGGTGATTCGAAACTACAGCAACGAAGCTACGAACTGCCCCCCAAAAATCAGAGAGGGTCAAGTGGCCAGTTTCGCCAGTGGATGCTGAAGAAACTCTCATGGATCTCCAACAGTGTACAAAGCAGGCCCGGTCGCCCAAATACTGGACTCCGGTTCTATTTTTTGGGTTTTCTCTCTCTGAACTTGGGCCATAATTTGTTGCATTGTGCTGTACTTTGCATAGTTACACATTTACACACATTTGTAATACAATTTTCAGATGTCTTTTATGTCATTGAAGGCAAAATTATAACATTCAAATCACTGTTTTGCTCGACAGACTCCCTTTCACAAAAATGCATTTTTCTCAGCTTTCTAGAAACAAAGTGGCCTCTTTGATGAAACTCGCCTCTGTTCAACTTCAGATAAATCAAAAATTGAACAAGGTGCAAACAAACGTTTTTTTCCATGACGAAAAAGAGAGTTTCTCCTTTCATTTGAGCTATTTGGTGTTTTCAGAGTCTTTGTGCAAAATATTCTGTGGGTCTTGAAAGATGACTCAAAATGACCAGAAAAGCTGGCACAAGCCACTTTCCATTATATAATAGGGCTGGCACTCAATGAGTTAAGTAAGAAAAAAAAAAAGCTAATTTTAATCCTCACCTCTGTGTGGCGCGAGGGAGCCCCGCTCGTTGAGTTAGCCTCTGACTGCAGCAGTCCACCAGCCTCTTGAGAATATATAAGCATTCCCTGAAGGTGGAGAAGAACGGGTAATGGCTGAGTATGCACAGCGAGGTCAGCGTGCTGTTGCGGTTCCTGGCCGCCAGCTTAGCAGCGCTCCGTCTGTGCTGTGGGGACTTGCCGGCATTTAGCTCGGCGCTCGGAGGCCCGCTCTCTTCTCCAGAGGCAGGCGGAGGTGCAGAATCAGCATTAGCAGGTGGAGATATAGTGGACTTTGGACCTCCGCCGCCACCATCAGACCCTTCACTAGCGGTGTCCGCCGCCTGCGCTGTTGTCTCTGTGTGGCCGCTCTTGTCCCCACGAGTTCGGTGATGGCCGCGCTGAAAAGAGCGGTAGAAGTTGACGCAGATTCCATAGCGGGTGATTCCTGAGTCCTTGTCCGTCAGCGTGAAAACAAATGAGGAGTCGTCACGGAGGCTGACCCGACGCTGGCGTATACTCAGGCAGCCCTCTGGTTGGCAGAAAAACACCACGTCCGGTGGGAGCGGGAAGTCGTGGTGGTCCTCCAGCGGGTAGCGGCGGAGGAGCTGAGGCGTCTGGGCCACACTGTCACTACTTGGTTGCCTGGAGGAGAAATGACAAACATTTGTTTTGTTTTTAAAGTAGTCGTAGTTCTTTGACCATCATAACGTCTGTGTGGTTTAAAAACTCTGTTCTCAACAAAAAAGTGGTCAGTGATGAGAGACGCATACTTAAATTCTTAATTTCAAAGAAGGATTCCCAAATATTTATATGGACAAAATTTCAAAACTTTTCCATAGGGCTGGGCGATACGGAAAAAAGTCTTATCATGATAATTTTTTCATATCAGTCGATATCGTTTTATATCACGATATACATCAAATCACTATTTCTGTAAAGCTTAAAGGTTCCTTTTACTCCTAAGTGAGTTAAAGAGTTAATTTTGGTTTAAATATTTAGTTTCTGTCAGACATTGAACATGACAAATATAATGCAGAAAAGGCATCACCAACTGGCGGACCTATTAAACAAAAACAAAAAGAGGTCCAGGAATGGAAGATTACTGCAAAAATGTAATTTCACACAACAAAATGTAATGACTTTTCCAACACTTGCAATGATTTTAACTAACGACATGACTTCAACAGGCTTTGAAAACATGATTGTGAAATCCATGACTTTTCCAGGTTTGCCATGAGTGTGCGAACCCTGTTTAAGGAGCTGAATACAACATTAAGAGCATATTTGTCTGCGTAGGGCTCTAAACATGGAGGTGGCTGAGCTGGTGGTGAGCAGCTAACAGTGCTGACAGAGCTGACGGTGTTAAACTGTGTTACACTTCAGCTATGAAATAGTGGGTCTTATTTACGGTATTATCAGTGGTAACCGCTGAGCTCAGAGCAGAACAGCAGCAATGAGCTAGCAGGCGGGATACAGTCACAGGGAAACACGACAAACAGAGAAGCTCAGATTACAACACACACAAAGGCAGCATGACTTCGGGACTTTATTAACCCATTATATCTTTACACAGCAAACAGTTAAATCCCTACAAATTCCCGTAGAGATATTCAGTGACTGGCTCTAAAAACTGTGGCTGAATGGACAGTTCTCTGATTTCACTGAGTTCATGTGAATCATCCTTTTCCCCTGCGGCTGCTGTGATTGAAACAATGTGCTACTATCCTTCATTATGCATGCTACATCATATGGGAGTAACTGCGGCATCAACTCCAAAGCAAAAACCTCGGGAGTGTTAATGACGGCAACTGTTGAAACAATCAAATGTCACGACTGAGGTTTTCCAAAACAATGCATTCAGACCAAAAAAAATCAGTGCCACAGTGCAAGACAAGCAGTGTTAAGGGTGAAGTGTTGATGAGTTTCTGCAGAGTACGAGCAGATTATTAAAATACCAGCGAGTTCAGTGTGTCCGCTTATCCAACAGCAAGCCACCAGGTGCTTCACACATCCTTTGAGCTTGAATTTGTACGACTCTAGAAAGTTAATCATGGCACCATAAACTTGTTTTCAAGGTTCAAGAATGTCAAAGGAAATATATAACCTCCCTCATGAGTAGGCTGACTCATACTCCTTTAAAATAAAATTGCTGTTTAAAGTCTTTTTTAAATCCTTACCTTGCACCAACTACCACCAGGTAGTCGAGAAGGCGAGGGCACATTTTCTTTTTCTCCATCTTGGATCGACCACGTCCCGTACGTCACGGCATCCAGGATTGATGTTCCCTCTGGAGTCAGTGGTGCCTTTCCATCACAGCTGGGAAAGTTCGGGTGTAAAGGTGAAACGTAGCTCCTTGATTATCATTGTAGTGATTCGAAAAACGACGGAGTCAAACCTGCAACACAAGAGAAAGATGGGGGAAATTAAATTGGAGGTGTGTTTGTTTAAGGTGTGTTTCTATAGATGCAATTAAAAAAAATAAACACTGGGGTGTAAACAAATGAAACAATGTGGCTGCATTATGAAGAAATCTGCTCTACTACCACAACAAACCGCAGAGCAACCACATGATCTTTCAGTTGCAAACTTGGGCTAAATATGGCCGTATGCTTTATGGGCTTGACTTTTTTAAATGTCAAAGACTAGAAAAAAAACTGTGCACTGTTACTCTAGTTTTGCAGCAGTCACCACTTTCCTCGTACCTGTCTCATCAACTACTTCTTTCAGTAATGATGTCACAAAAGCCCTCTAACAGCACACAGCAGCAGATGGTTCATACAGGGAAATTAAGGAATACTTCACCCCCAAAATGACCATTTGTATATCCTGAGTTATGTTGAATTTGTGAGGAAAACTTTGATTTTCTCCCATGCCTCCACGGAGAACAGAAAACAAAAAATTTTAAAGATGGAGGTAAAAGCGGTCTGCATTTAACAACAGAAAAACGTTTTTAAAACATTCATTTACAGACACAATCTGTGCAGTATAATCAAAGTCTAATTTACCTAATCAATGCAGAGTACTCCCAAACAGACACACTTTTCTAGCAGAGAACTTAAATTTATCTATTCTGCTGACTCTGCTGACAAAAACAGTAATTTTACGTCGCTCAACACGCAAGCTGCTGGGCGACTGTTGCCTCCATCAGTTAGTTAGTTTTATTGTGTGACTTTTGCGTTTATAAGGGTTAGTTCGGATTCAGCAAAGTCACACAACAACAAGCTTCTGATCGAGGCAGCAGCAGACAATGTTTTTATCGATGGAGTCTGGGTTTGGAGAAATCAAACGCAGACAGAAAGGCCTTTCTGTTTGGGAGGTGCTGAGCGTACAACTGGATGAATCAGACTTGGGTTATACTGAACTCGTGTGAGAGATGTAAACTCATGTTTTGATGTAGTTCAGCTTTTTTTTTTGCAACATGGGCCCATTTAACTTCATTTTATCAATTCTCAGTCACCATGGAGGCATGCAAGAAAAAACTTTTTCAAGGAATACGTCACACGGGTGTGTCATTGATATACGAATGGTCATTTTGAGTACGAAGAATTCCTTTAACAGAGGCTTAAAAGCTATTAAGCTTATTCATATGTATGAGATGGAAGATTTTTCATTTGAGAAAACACAAGAGAGGACAGAGGACGATGTTGCGTTGTGCTGTTTCTGATTGTTTTAACACAACATATCAACTGACTGACGACGAATGACACATCAGCGATGACACAAAATGAAAATGCACTGTATTATGGTTTATTGAGGTTGCTGCCGACGAAGAAAGAAAACTTAAACTCATCTTCTTTTTGTTTGACGACTCATCAATTGTGAAAAACCAGAATCCGGGATAAAAAGCTCTTGAACATGACAGGGACAGTTAATATCGTACGTTGTTTTCTTGCCATCAGACAGACAGCACTGTACTTCTGCTGAAAAAATCCCTGTCAATGTCACACTGACATTTTACTTTACAAGAAATGAGAGACGCTGAAGATGATGTCATATTGACGTTTTCAAAGCGTCATCATCGCTACCAGACAGAGCACAAGTCTGACAACAAGACAAAGCTGGTGGAGCACAGAAGATGTCAGACATGACAATGTTACATCAGCATCTCAAGTGCAGAACAATGTTTACATTTACGCCAAAAAATAAAAAGACAGAAAAAGCATCCATCCAAACCGAGCACTCAAAACTACAAAGTACATTCCTATAAAACTTTAAAAATGTGTTGTTTTAGTGTTGATTTGTCATGACCATTACTCAGCCGCTTGTTTTTGTCGGAGGATAAAGAGGTTTCAGTAGAGGCTCGCTGCTCAAGTAAGCAGCTTAGGGGGCTTGGTGGAATAAGCGCCCTTCACGGCCGTGTGACTGACAGGTAACTGCAGCAAACTCCAGCAGCTCCTCTACAAATGGCTAAACACCACAGAGCCGCTCTCAGCACCAGTCCAGCGTCTTCACGCATTCAGGACGCCACAAGATAATGTAATCTTCACAGCAGGATGGAAATTATATCCTTCACAGAAACATAAAGTACAGCCGAGCAGCTATTCCCCGACAACATTACAACATCAAATACAGTATTTCCGCTGCTTCAGTGACAGGACATCGCAAACAAGCCGGCTGCGCTTCAAGACAAACAAAGCTACACCAATAATTTCACTGGTGATTAATCATGTCAAAGGAGCAGCGCTCTGAATGGACTGCATGTGAATTCATAAGCCATAAAACAAACAAACAAAGCAGGAGGCACAGAGGGTAGGGACTGCGTTATCAGCAGTAACTGCAGTATGAGCACAGTGCAGTGTGACAATTAGCCAGCCGGTGGGATACACACTCAGAGACTCATATGTACTAACAAGCATGTGCAGCCAGACCTGCTGCCACAACAAAAAACAGAGAGGCTCAGATTACCCCACACACACACACACACACACACACACACACACACACACACACACACACACACACACACACACACACACACACACACACACACACACACACACACACACAGAGGGAGTGTGACTTCATTCTCTGCTCAGGACGCCATTACTGCAATATATCTTTACAGAGCCAGTAACTGTTTGCTGTTGTATTAATGCTCTGAATGCTGCATTTTTCGGGGATGGCGTCACACACAAACACAGCAGCTCTGAGCTCTCGCTGCTGCAGTTTCACTGCACATGCACTTTGCACTAGGGGTCGACAAATACTGACTTTTCAGGGCCAATACTGATTATTAGTCGTTAATGATTTGATAACTGATATTCGGAACCGATATGCATTTACACGAAAAATAAAAAATCTGTCTGTCAATATTTAGAATTTGGAATATAACAAACTCCAACACAACACTTTCTGTAAATGACTTTAGCAAATGTCAAATCAAAACTGAAACATTCAACATCATATAGAGAAAGTTCCCAGCAACTTTTTTTTATTAAGTTAAGAAAAAATTAAATAAAACAAATGAATGAATAAAAATTGCTCCCTGAGGTTTTACAAAGTACAACTTCCTCCTCTGACACTTTCTTTGCACACACAATTATATTTTGTATTACATGTTTTCTGTGATAATGTGACATTATCTAGTTAAATAGGCACTAATATACATTTCCACAACCAAAATCTGAACACTAGAAAAGCCAGGTCCCAAATTCCTGTTTCACTTTGTTGACATATAAAAGGTTTTTACTGAGAGAATGACAATTGTCATTAAAATACTATTTCCAGAATGATTTGGGGAATAAAATGTTCTATAAATCCAGCTATAAATGATATATGAACTTCAGGATATAGATAAGAATAAAACCGTGAAGTTTGGTGTATGTAAGTGCTACTGAAGTGGAGATTTTTGGCTCAGAAAATGAAAAAAAGAAACATTTTGTGAAAAACACCTTTAAAGATATGCACTGTAAAAATCCAGACACTTTTAGACAAAAGACACTGGGGTAATATTTTTAACAATGAGATATCACCATGAAAAAAAAAACTTCTCCAGTCAATTTCTTACATAAAACAATTTTTGCATAATATTTTTTAAAAATATTTTATGTTTAAATATGCACAAGAAGCATTATCTAATTAAATATGTGCTTTTTCAGAACACAAATCTAATCCAAAATAAACATCTAAATACATATTATGGACATTTTCTTTCCACTAGTCTGAAAATGTGGAATAAAAAAGAACTATTTTCAAAAACACTTCTTATTTTCACATTCCCAAACATTTTTCACGCCGCACTATTAGCTGCAGTAATGTGAAATGTTTCTGATATGCGCACTGAACTTGCCACTCCCCCACACAGGATGTCAGGATCAAACTCAAGCTGCTTCACTTACATCTGCATCTGTTTTCTGTTTTACCCACAGCCATGCAAACAGCACAGAAAGAGCATAACAACAGGCATTTTCATTACAAAGAGCATCTTGTGTCTGCAGTGACGTCTGCTAATAACACGACAGTCAGAGGAGGACTTGGTTTCTCTGTCTCTCCCACAACAGATTTCTCCCAGCATGATTGTTAATATAAAATGGCGGCTCTAAAAAGAAGTCCTTGCTCTCTTTCAATCTGAGGGACAAACACCAAAACCCGGCTGCTAACCCATACTGTTATATTACACTTCATACGTTAAAGAAATTAAAACACATCTGTCAGGACAAGTCCAAATTAGCAAGTTAATGTGTCTGGCGAAAGAGGAAATCTACTGTAACACCAACAAACGCCACAGTGAGAAACTCCACCCTGAAACACAAACACTGTACCCGGAGCGTGTTTCAGTGTCTGTTACAGGCTGTTAGTGCTGCACTGATAAGCTAATGGAGGTATAATTTAGTCAGCGGTTCATACTGAGCCTTTTATGCATTCCTGTTCAAACGGTAACCTGAGGGGAGGAGGACTACACGGCGTTTTCTGTTCGAAAATGTGCAGAGTTTAAATTGAACACCTCACTTTCAAGCAAGATCCAAGCCTGAGAGAAAATAATAACAGTGAATACTGAGGAGGTCTGCAGCGGCTTCAAGCTTTACTCTGTTGACGTATTTGTACATGTATTCATATCCAAAAGCAATTAAAAAAAAATGTATATTTAAAGATTCATAATCATCTTTTGTTGTTTAATTTTTGATCTTTTTTCCATTTTAAAAGCATCAATGTAAATAGACGAGAGGGAAAAAATACAAATAAAAAAAAACAACCCACAAACAGAACAGAAAAAAAAACAAAAACAAAACACAACATTAATGAATTAAGTTTTTGGGGCGATCCATTCTCCAAATCAAGCCTGGAAACAAAGAAAAGTCAACAAAAACAAAAACTCAACCCCTCAATCTGCAAGTTAACAGTTGTTACTCACTGAAAAAAAAATATTTATAATATCAGGATGACTCGAGCTGTACACACAAATGCAGATAGTTCAGTACAGTGAGGTGTATGGCTCCTACGACGTCTTTAATCCTTTTATAAAAGACAAAAACTGACAAGCAAATATGATTCTCTGCGACTCTGCAGGTTGTCTATCATCGACTCAAATGATAAGATTCATAATAATCTTGAAACACAAGTGCAACATTATAATTTGTGAATTTGTGCACACAGATGTTCCTGTTTTAGTGCAGATATATGAGCCGTATGCTGACTCCAGGTCGAGCAGATGTGGTGTCGTTGTTCGGCAGCAGCGTCACATTTCGGTGTCAATGTCCACTGGACACATTTCAGAGGCAGCTTATGTCAAACCAGCCTGAAAGACTTCATGCTGTTTTGTTAATTTCCAGTAGCTTTTGGACATCTGAGTGTTGCCAATGTTTCTCTCGCAACAGCTTAACCCTTAAGGCCCATTTTAATATCACACACACTCGTATCGCTCTGCGCACAAAATGGAAAAAATTATACATTTATATTATTTTCTACTTTTATTGAGTTTTTTTTTTTAAACCAGCATCAGTCCTAATCATAAATATCAAATATGTATCCAATTTCAGAATTTTAACCCTTTAAATGCCAGGTTTTTGTCATGATGCCAGTATGTTTTTAGATGAAAAATAAAATACAAAAAAATTAACAATTTTCAGTACACCACATTCAAAGTAAATTGTTGTTTGTGTGATTGATTATCACAGTCTGGGATATGTCAATGATTTGCAGCAACATCGATTGTGACAGTGCACCTCGTGGAAATAGCATGTTTTTTCTCCATATGCCAAATATGATAACAATGACGTCATCAGGTGGAAAATAGTAAAAAAAAAATCATAAGTCAAAAGCCCGAATGAAACCCAGAAATAATACAACGCATGTTTTTATGCTTTGATGGCTTTGAAATCAAAATTTGCAGTTTGAATGGGTTTCAATGGTGCATAGTTTTGCACTTATCAGTATGAGTAATTTTAGACTTATTGTTGGAGCTGAGCTGGAAATTCAAATTAAACAAAAGTAAACAATCTTGCCAAAATTGTATGCCATATACATAAACACGGCCAAAAAAAAATTTAAGAATGAAAAGCGTGTAAAATGTTAAAGATGACGATATGTATCGCTGTTTTCACTTTGCATTAAAAAAATTTGGATTATTGATCACTGAGTCGTTTTGTTGATCCAGATCGATGTATTGTGACACCGATAACTGTAAGAAAACGCCGACTTTTCACTTGATATCGAGCTTCAGAGACGTGAGCAGAAACTGAGCATACACACATTACAGCAGACAAATGGACGGCGTGTAAAGTCATGAGCGTGTCTCTCCGGACCCACATCCTGACACAGGCTGTTATTAACCCCGGTCGCCGCGGAGACACGGCCACAGCTGTGTCCTGTGGACATTAGAGGTGACTTTATCACAGAGTGCTCCAGATGCATTATGGGTCTAATTATCTCTAATAGGTCTACTTGTGAGCAGAGGAGCCATTCACAGAGGGGCAAAATCCAAAAATGAACTGGAGCATGATGCCATCAAATGGTCAAATTTTTACTTAATTACTGAATAGATCCAACACAGAGAATGATTACGACACGTTAAAAAATAAAAGAAAAAAACAAAAAAATAAATAAATAAATAAAAAAAATAAAAACAGTTTAGACGCTTAATTTATGGAATATTTTATCATGTTTACGAAGAAAATAAACTCGCCTGTACTTTATAGGGGAGGGGGAAATATTAATAGTGTAGTTTTTTGATATTTTGTGTGGCAATACTGAATTAATGCACCAACGCCGAGTATTGATTTTTTAATATTAATATTGCAAATACAACTGACAACAGACTGACTCTGCTTTACTGATTCTCTTTGTTTTATTTATTTTTATTTTATTAATTTTTGTCCTCCTTTTTTTTCATGTCGCTCATTTGTTTGTCCTTTCGCTTGTTTAAAAACCCGTCCCATCTGTCCCATCTTGCCTCTTCTCACCTGTTTTGTCTTGCTTCACCAAATTGAAAAAATTAAATAAAATATTACAAATACAATAAAACTTTTGATAGCCTCATAATTTTTTAAAAAAGTCCATAAGATACATTTTGATGCAAATTAAATAATTACAGGAGGATGAATTAGGGCTGCTGTCAGAGACTCCTCGGTCAACCAAAACAGCTTTAAGTCAAGCAGTCGTGTTTTTTTTTTTTTTTGTGGGGTGTCGACTACTTCCTTGGGACATTTTGGTCCTCAGATATTTCTTCAGAGTGCGTGCTCTTGACTTTGACACTGCTCTTCAGTGCAGGCTGCTGCTGACATGGAGGCAGCTGCCTGGAGGAGGAGAGGTTTTGCACTAGAAAGCTACGAAATAACGTGATCTTCTGCCTTAAACCTGCCCTAAAATTTCAAACTCTAACTCAGGCATAATTACAGTGAAGTCCAACGATGACTAGACTAAAATATTGCTGATCTTATTAGATTAAACAGATTCTGGCAAAGATTTCATTAAAGAGAAAATCTACAGTAAAAAAAAGGTAATGAACTGTAATATACTGCAATAGATATTATTGTTATCCTCAGCATATTGCAAAAAGTTTAAAATGGAAATAACGTGGTATTGTGCCTTACGTATCGTGATAATATCGTGTCTTGGGTAGAGTTCAATCAGTCAAACTTTAGTATGTAAAACCTTTAAAACAACTCGAATCCCATTCAGGATTTTACATTTCAATTCAAGACACAAAAACAAGAACAACGTAGGAAATAGCCCAAAACGGATCTCAAAAAATGGCTTTTAATAAACAGAATAAGTGTAAAACTTGTGATAGTAAGACACTACATAAAAGCCAGACTAATAAGATAATAATTTACTGTTCCAGCGTTTTGGAGCATAATGGCTAAAAGCAGAAACACCACATTTTTTAATTATATTCTGTGGATCAGCTAAAAAACAGTTTCAGCGATAAACCAGTTTTGAGGTATACCGTGATGTAAAAGCTGGCGATTATCACACTGTGTGCATTTGTTATATACGATATTAAAAGAAACTGGATTGAGAATCTCCCCTTTATTTTAGTTATTTATAAAACTGAGACTTTCACACATACTTGCATTAAAAAAATGGTTTAAAGTGTTAATTATAGCGATGAAAGATTTATTTAACCGAAACTAATCGTTCTGTTTTCATTCCTTTCAGGGTCATTTTAACAAAACACTGAAAATGCATCTCTAATACCTGTCGGCTCATGTAAAACACTTTCTCGTTTTCTTCAATAAAAATATTTTTTAAAAAGGGTCATTCTGACTGATAATAAAAATGATTCTGTAATGCCGTCAAGCCGTAAAACCCTGATATTTTTCAGACTGTTATCGCACCCCGAGAATCACAAACCGCTGCAACCGTGCTCATGGGGCCTCTGCTAATACCTGACGGGGTTAACATAAGGAATGAGCAGGCTGACTCACACTCTGCAGCGGTATACGATGTGTGCGGTGCCATACACAGTTCAAACAGCACCACATTATGAGCTGAAACACGTCTGGGTGAGTCAGCTTAATGTCAGCAGGCGTCACATTTACTCAAATTATTCAAAAACACTGCAAGTCTGACACTCTGCTGCTTACTTCTGCATGTCAGTGAACAAGAAGACCAAAGTAAACCGTCACTTAACATGAGCAAGGTTATCTGCTCTGAGAGACATTGTGTTGAAACGTTTAACCGCTCGTTCTTCACACTATTCTGGCTTTATCTGCACAACTCTGAGCGGCTAAATACAGAGAGGAATACGTGATATATTCCCACAGAGAGGGCTAGGCCTCGGCAGAAAACAGATCGAACCCTCTTTATCTTGCAAAACCATCAGGACAATGAATCTACGTGCAGGTCTGGCAACTTGAATGCTTCCTGGTGCAAAGCCAAAATGGCTATTTTATGAAGCAGCAGAGCTGGAAGCAGAGCAGGAGGCAGACTCATCCAGCACAAAGACACAGAGCAGGAGCGCAGCATTATTTTTAGATGACGGTGGATGGACTACGCCACTTCACTGATTGTATTTAATGAACAAGCTTGAACCTCTCCCTCTAATTATAAAAAAAACCAGATAAAACATTTACCACAACACGGTGTAATCTTCAAAAGCAAGATAATGATGCGGGTTAACACAACAGATGAATGTGGTCAGAGTGGTCTGCAGGGCGGCACTCGCTGCTTATGTAAGCACGGAGACTGGAGGAGAAAGATATGATTCACAGGCCTCCAACATGGACAGCGTTTCACGCCAGTCACAGGAAACTGCAGCAAGCGGTGATGGAGGAGGCTCTGGTTAAATTAGTTTTACCTCAGAGCGATGGGGTGTAGATTGAGAAAGTATTGATCATTGTTTTCTCACTTCTAGATTTCAATCTTTTCTTATTGAACCAATCGGACACTGTTCCACGGCTGAACGAGAACTTTTTGGTCGCCTGTCGATAAAACTGGTTAGCGCTAAATGAGCCGGGGACTCTCCAGGCACACAGTGACCAAGTGTCCTCTCTATTTATGTATTATTTTTTTAAAATGCCACATGAGTTTCTAGCTCGTGTCCAGCTTATGAACCCCATTTTTGGTCCGAAAATTCACAAAAATAATCAATAAATCAATCCTATAGGTTCACTTTTCTTTGACAGTAGTGTTGCAATGGTGCATTTCACGGTACAATATATTATTTAACAATGACTATTGCATTATATTCCTGTTTTTAATGTTCATTCTGTGTCTACTTTAATGTGAAGCACTCAGTGCATTAAGTTTCTTTATCGCAAAGCACTTTGAGCTGCGTTTCCTGTATGAAAGGTGCTTTATCAATAACATTTTATTATCATTATTATTTTTATTATTATTATTATTATATGGGTTTTGTATTCTATCCCATGTTACACACTCTATGTATTCGATCCCAGCCTATTTATATTATTGATAACATCAGTTTATTGTAACTTTATTGTAAGGTTTATATTATAGCACATTAATTATTGCATTCTATCCTTGATTTTATGTTTATTCTTCGTATTTTAGGGGAAAACACTTGCATGCAATTTCCTTATTGCAAAGCACTTGGAGCTGCATTTCTAGTATCAAAGGTGCGATACAACATAACAATGATTATTGTAACTCTCTTAATTTTCCCTCTCAATTTAATTCCTTACAGAAGATAAGTTTCTAGCTCACGTTCAGCTTATGAACCCAATTTTTGGTCCCAAAATTCACAAAACTAATCAGTAAATCAATCCTATAGGTTCACTTTTCACTCGTGTTGACAGTACACTTAAAACAGTTCGACATTTTCACGGTTCGATAATGAATAATGAAAAAGGAAGGGTTATTTTTAGCTGAACAAACGTTTTCTTGCTATAACTGAAACTTTAAATCATTTTTTAAAATATATGTATGTGTAAAAAGTAGGGCTCGACAGACATTGCTGATACTGATTATTAGTAGTTAATGAGACCGATCTGCATTTATAATAAAAATGAAAATCTTTCTGTCAATATTTAGAATTAGGAAAATAAAACAAACCCCTATACAAAACTTTATTTAAATGCCTTTGCTAAATGTTTAATCAAAACTGAGACTTTCAACATAAAACAGCAACTTTTTCATAAAGTCAAGTGAAAATTTTAATAAAAAATCAATAAATAAAAATAGCTCCTCCCATGCTGACACTTTTTTTGCACTTTGTAATTAATTTTATTGGCAAACATTAAAATAAAAGGCCAATA
Source organism: Plectropomus leopardus (assembly GCF_026936395.1). Taxonomy (NCBI): domain Eukaryota; kingdom Metazoa; phylum Chordata; class Actinopteri; order Perciformes; family Serranidae; genus Plectropomus; species Plectropomus leopardus. Next base: position 5,597,051 of record NC_142176.1, on the reverse strand, counting down.
CGATGCAAAATATCAGCTCCATAATCTTTCGACCTCATGTAAAAAATCTCCCTTCTGAGAATAAATCTAATAAAGGTGAGATTGTAGGTAAATTGTTAACAGCTGCACTTGTTTGACGTGTGATCATGCAGGCACACGAAGCTTGAGGATGAAATTTTTTAAGAAAAGGGAAGGGAGCTCAGCTAAATGTGCATTACATAACAATGACATGCACATCTTGTTTATGTTACAAAATAAATCAATATACTGACAACTTGGTCTTAAAATATCGCACAAGTCAATATGCATTTCGAGGAGATCCTGACCAAAGCAAATAGACTCCCGTGTACGGTGACGATGTCTTATAGTCACTGTTTTATTGGTCTGTTTCTACATATATTAACATCCAAGTTAAATTTTACTTCAGGATCAATGAAGCTGATAAAATCTGATCTTAAATTATAATTATGAGCCTCGTCTAATATTGCAGCTGACTTTTCTCATATTTTTGACCTGATTTTTTTGAAGAAAAAAAGGAACGACAACAACAAAAGTACATTTCATTATATATCAAAATGTATGTTAAAATTTACACTATATATCAAATATTTAGCAGCAGGATGATATAGGTTCCTTCGCTCTATACTACTTCTTCTTCGCCTTGCTGATACTGAAAGCCATCTCTGTAATCCAATGTCATGGTCATTCAGTCCATTTATAATTAAATTAGCTGCCTTATCTCATCAGTCACGCTTGTTTTGCAAACTGCGCTTCTTTAATTATTATTATTCATTGTTTTAAATAGATCTTATGCATTCTTTTTATTTATTAATTGAGCGTACAACTATTATTGTGAGGTGGGCTTATTTTCTTTTTAATATAAGGCATTCTATGTTTTCTAATTCATATTATTGGTATTATCATATTAAAATGGCATTTATCTTATTTTACATTATTTATAGCATTCTGTGCTTGCAACTGAAGCACGCGCCCATTAATTTCCTTACTGTAAAGCATTTTTAGCTGCACTTCTTGTATAAAAGGTGCTATACAAATAAAATTAAAATAATTTTTATTTTTTACGTGGGTTTTATTTTATTTTATTTTAACATTCTTTGTATTCTGTTTTCATCTTATTTTTTTTATTATTATTAACAAGTGGGGTTTATATTGCTTAACATCAATTACTGCATTATTTCCCCGTTTTTAATGTTCATTCTGTGTCTATTTTAACGCGAAGCTTCTTGTTGTGAAGGATTTTGAGCTGCATTTCTTGTATGAGAGGCATTATACCAATAAAATGGTATTATAATAATAATAATAATTATTATTATTATTATGTGAGTTTAGTTTTACATCTTATGTTACGCACTCTATACATTCTATGTCATCTTATTTTTATTATTAAGAACATCAGGTGCATTTCTTGTATGAAAGGTGCTTTTCCATTATTGCAATAATTACTGCATTACTGTTTTTTGCCATTTTGATAAAGTTGTTTTTATGTAACTACAAAGCATTACTATAAGCATGATGGTTTTACAATGACATACTCTATCAATATAATGAGTGCTTCCAACAGATATCAGGTATTATTATTAAATTATTTCTATCCCTTTCTTTAAGTATACTTTCATGTGAAGCATATGATTTCCTTATTGTATTAGTATTAGTGTACAATTTCATGTGAAGTACTTGGTGCATATAACTTCCATATTGCATTTTGATCAGCATTTTCTGTATGAAAGGTGGTACACAAATGTGTTTTTTTTTGGTATATTATTAAAATTGTTGTTGTGGAACTGCAAAGCATTGCTATAAGCATGACGAGTTTACAATGACACACTATTTCAATGCAATAGGTGTCAGTTAGTGCTAATATTAGTAATCAGGTATTAACTGTATTCTGTCTGTTTTTATGCATACTTTCATGTGAAGCACTCGGTGCATATAATTTCTGTATTGTAATTTGCATTTCTTATATGAAAGGTGGCTTTTTTTGGGCTATATTATTAATATTGTTGTTATAGAACCTCAAAGCATTGCTGTAAGCATGATGATTTTACAAGCACACACTATTTCTATTGTTATTAAGTGTATTCTATCCCTATTTTTAAGTACACTTTAATGTGAAGCACTCGGTGCATATAATTTCTTTACTGTGAAGCAATTTGATCAGCATTTCTTGTATGAAAGGTGGTACACAAATATGATGTTTTTTGCTATATTATTAAAATTGTTGTGAAACTGCAAAGCATTGCTGTAAGCCTGATGAGTTCACAATGACACACTATTACTATTACCTGTATGCTATGCTTATTTTTAAGTATGCTTTAATAGGAAAGAAAAATCGTGCATTTAATTTCCTTGTTGTAAAACAATCTAATGAGCATTTCTTGTATGAAACACTTTTTTTGCTATATTATTCAAATTGTTGTGGAACTGCAAAGCATTGCTGTAAGCGTGATGATTATCATTACCCGTATTATATCCCTATTTTTAGGTATGTTTTAATGTGAAGCACTCAGTGCATTTAATTTCCTTGTTGTAAAGCAATCTACTGAGCATTTCTTAGACAACACTTTTTTTCTTGTTATATTATAATTTTTTGTTGAGGAACTGCAAAGCATTGCATATTACCTGTATTCTATCCCTATTTGTAGGTATGCTTTAATGAGAAGTGCTCAGTGCATTTAATTTCCTTGTTATAAAGCAATTTAATGAGCATTTCTTGCATGAAACACTTTTTTTTCTTGTTATATTATTATTTTGTTGTTGTTGTGGAACTGCAAAGCATTGCTGTAAGCGTGTTAAGTTTACAATGACACACTATTTAAATGCAGGAGGTGTCAAATACTGCTAACGTTAGATATCAGGTGTATTTTACTACCTTAATGACCTAACAGGCTCACAGTGGAGATTAGAGTAACGACAAACGATCAGAGGAGGATTACATTCACAGCGAAAAACGTGATAAGGCGATGCCAACACCTCCTGATAGCTCCAGGAGAGCTGGCCGTGTGTCTTGTTAGCTGTTTTCTGCATGTATGACAGCTGTCAAGGCCTGCATGTCCTACATGTTCACCCCTGAAGATGCATCCTCTCTGCAAACCACCACTCTGCTAGCTTTATGCTTTTTCTACGTCATGGATGGATTAGCTAGCAGGCTAGCTGCCTGGCGTTAGCCGCTAACAGTAGCTTCACCGATTTTTATCTTAAATTAACAAACTATAAAATATAAAAAAAAACGGTAGCGACTTTAGAAAAATGTTAAAATATCACAGACATAATTGTAGTGGGTGTGTTTGAATGATAAAGCGGTTAAAAAAGAGCATCCTTACCTGGTGGCATTAGCCAGTTAGCTGCTAACGTTCGCTGCGGAACCAGCTGCTGATGACGGCCTGGGTGGTGGGTGCCCTCCGCGGTCACGGAGGGGGGAGAGGCGGCGGTGTTTGTCCGAATTCAGCCTTGTTTTTCTCTTTGATATCGCGGTGGTTCTGGTTGAAGTGTGCAGCAGGTCCTCCGTGTGGCTGTCTCTCGGCGTGAGTAAGTGATGCGGGGTGTGTGTCCGCCTCTGTGCTCGGTGAACGGGAGCTCCGTCAGTGACAACCTGCCTTCACAACATCCTCCTCCTCCTCATCATCGTCTGCAGGGAGTTCCGCATACTGAGACCTAACGGAAGCGACAAACAAGCGCAGAAAAAACACTTAATGCTCCACACGGGACCGAAACGTTACTGTGGCTGCGGAAAAACTATTAAACTCAAATAATACGTTGCAGTATTTTACATATTTATCACCTGACAGGGCCGAACAAAGCATTTTTAGGGCCCTGTGAGCATGAGCTGTAATGAGGCACCCCGCTATGCAGTCAGATCAATGAAATTAATTTAAAATTTAAAAAATAAAAATAAAAAAATAAAATTTGAAACCGAAAGTTTAAGTTTTGATCTTGAATTATATTTAAAAAAATAAAAAATGGGGCGTCGGTGGCTGAGTGGATAAAGCAGGCACCCCATGAATAAAGGCAGTGTCCTTGGCAGCGGCCTCGGGTTCAACTCCCGCTCACCCTTAGCTGCATGTCATTCCCGCTCTCACGCTATTAATGTCTTATCTAATAAAGGTGAAAAAAAATAACCTTAAAAAAAAATCAAAAACATTTTCAAAATTAAAATAATGTTAATTCCAATTTAATACGATACAATTTAAATTTAAATATATCTCTGGCATGCTTGTGACATACGTACCTTTAAGGGGCCAGTGTCACCTCCCAGATGATGTTAGACGAGCCCTGACTCTGGTCACTTTTAAGTTGTCATGCTCCAGTGTGTGATTATACACTGCAAAGATCAGCTAATGAAAGGGAATAAACATTTAAAGGTATAAGAGGTCATTTAAAATAGAGCAGGGGACTCCACGTGCAGCAGCTCGGTGGTGTTTGGAAAAAGAGTTAAAGAGGTATGTTTTCAACAGAATTACTTAAACTTTTATTCATGTCAATTACTCACTTTTTTCGTTGAATTCAAGAAGAAAACTTGTTTTTCTTGCGAACCTCCATTGTGAACAAAGAATCCAAAAATATCCATAATCCAGCTTCATCCAAAAACATGCATTTTTGCTAAAACTGTAATATTTTAACCCGCTGGTGTCCGCTGGGAGGAGTTGAGTGACTCTTTTGGCCAATTTTAAAGACTCAGGCATAAACAGCATATGGGCGGCATTAGTCTGTGCATGAGTCTGTTTATGCAGGTAAAACACGTGATTCAATAGTCTAATCTTCTTGAAATAACCCAAGAATAAATTTTTCAGCATCTTGCTGGGTCAGAATTATTGATAGTTGACTTTTTCAATTCTTTTGGGGGTCTGTGAGACGCTTTCTGAAGCCATTTCATTCATGTTTGCCTCGGGCTTGTTCTTTTATTATTTTAATTATCTATTCCCATCACATAACAATATGTTTAGCATAATATTTGAATTTGAGAGCCGGACTAAGCACTCACTAAATTAAAAGAGAACCTCTCTGGGTGTCCTCTGCTGAGGACATCCTCAAGGGACAAATTAAACTTTTACTATTGGGAGCGCCGGGTGGCTCAGTTGGTGGAGCACACGCCCCATAAATGCACTCTATTGTACATTTGTGTGTTTTTAATGGTGTATTGTTTTATGCGTTTGTATGTACCTTCGCTGTGTTTGACCAAAGTTGGAGAAATGTATGGTATATGTATAATTAATATATTATTATTATTATTATTATTACTATTATTATTAGTGTTATTACCAGAACATGTGTAGGTGTGTAAATATGTACATATATGTATACATATATGTGTGTGTCTGTGTGTATGCATATATATATGTATGTATACAAACACATATATATATATGTATGCACACATATATATATGCCCCCCCAGAAAATAACCTACAGAAAATCCAAACTTAACCTGGGATCCTGGAGCAACATCACTTTTCTTGTGCTGCTTTCAGACAGTTTTTAAAATCTTTTTAACCCGAGGAAATCGGTGCGATTTCTTTCAAAAACATGGGGGTAAAAAGGGCACAAAAAAATGTTCCAAAAATTGCACGAAATTTGTAATTATGAAATTAAAAAGTGAAAAATGTCCACAGAAGAAAGAAGAGCTAAGGAAAAACTATTTTTAATGATATGTTTGAAGTAATGTTGCAAAATCATAATCTTTAAAACATTTTTAAGGGTCCTTTAATTATTTTTTGTGTCATTTTTTCATAATTTTCTGTTGATTGCTTTGTACTTTTTTACTAGTTTCATGCTATTTTTTGGCCATTTCTTTTTATCCGTTGCTCATTGCCTTTTTTCTTATGTTTTTGACCTGTTAAAAATCAAAACTTTTAGGCATGCATGTTTTATATCACATAAAAACTCTTTGTCCATTATTGACAGCTCTGACAGCCTAAATAACCTTCAGCTTATATATCACAGATCTTACAGCAAGCTCTCTTTCCGAGGTTATTAAAAACCTCTGCGTGTTCATCGTTCGTCACTGATGTGAGTCAGCGATAGAAATGTTTCACTATGCTGAAAATAAACCAAGACCGGGTGCTGTCTCATTTAAACACCAAATAAATCAGAGTATATGTGGACGATCACTACAGTCTTGACTGATATTACGTTGAGTCCTTGAGCGTCAACGCAACTAAAATCTGACCACCCATCAGCACTACAGCATAGCTTTAATTTATACTGTACATACAAAGTATACAAGTATTAAAATAGGTTTGCATTTCTATACATCGATGATGTTTACAGTGTCACCCTTCGAAGACGGAAACTAAATGAGATCAGATGACAGTTACAGTATATACAGAGTAATAATACCTACAGCATTAACATTACATTTACACTAAGAAAAAATAATTAAAGGGACGCTTCATCTTAAAATCAATAACACGTATTCTTCCTGTTACTTGCTGTGCTGTTGATCCGTCTAAGTAGTTTCTGTGTGAGTTGCAGAGAGTTGGAGATTTCGGCTGTGAGATATCTGCTTTGTCTCCAATATAAAGAAACTAGATGGCACTCAGCTTGTGGGGCGAAAAATGCCAAAAAAATACATTTGGAAAACTCAACAGCAATGTCTGTTTCCAGAAATCATGACCTGGTTACTCACGATAATACACGGACTTTGTTGTGAGCAGTTTCATTTGGGAACTATTTTGTTTCTACCGAACTACACCTGAAAACCGAATCACTGCTCAGGGGGAAACATGCATCTACTGCATGATCTACTACACACTACTACACTTACTACTACAGGTGGGAATCACCCAGCGCTTCGATATTATCACGATACTTTAGTCACGATACAATATTGCGATTTTTAACATATTGTCATTACATATATTATAATGTATTAATTTTTAAATTTTGTTCCCACAGGATAAATTGGTTAAAATCTGTTTTATTTAACATGATAAAGTAATTAGGGATGCACAATATTGGATTTTTTTTTTTTAACCAATATCTGATATGCCAACCCATTTTGCCAATAACTGATACCGATATCAATATATCTATTTTTACCCCACCGAATTTTAGTGATTATCAAGTCTCTTCTGTAGTTGAATTAACATAATATCATGCATACTCTTATTGTGACGGCCCACAGCAGATAGAGACATAAATACAATGCTGTTCAGTGCATGTAATTTTCATTCATTGTGCAAAATCTGAAAAATATTTCAGCTTAGGGCTGATGTTTTGTACATGTTCGCTTTATCAATTAAAAAAAAACATTTTTCAAAATCAGTATGTTGGCTGATTCTGATATTTCATTTTAAATCCAGTAACGGCAAATACTGATGACATGACAAAATTATTGTGCATCCCTAGAGGTAATGAATATTTTTTTGAAAAAAAATTCACTTTAATATTTTTTCTTGCAGCAAAACTAGTAGACTAAAACAGCAATTGGTTTATTTTTTCTAGTGAGCTACCAATAGTTTAATTTGTACTTGAGATATTAATAAGTTATATGATTAAAAAAAGTATACTTAGCATCGGTATAATATTACAATATTGCCACACAAAATATCAAAAATATCACGCTGACTGCCAGCTCACCCGGCACGACTAAGGTTAAAACTGCAGCTTAGCCGAGGAGGACGACTTTGATATTTACATCTCGTGCTGTCACAAACACGAGACGGATAGGAAGACGGTTTTTGACTTTTTTTTCTGCTTTGAGCACCACAAGTCAAGTGTCATCTGGATCCATTATAACGGAGAGAAGAAGGACGTTTCTACGGCCGATGTCTCCAAAACTCTGCATCTCACATCTGAACAATCTTGTTTGGTAAATAGCATTACAGGTAACAGGAAAAATATGTATTTTTGATTTTGGGGTGAACTGTCCCTTTTTTCTCATTTGTTCAGAAAACCATGACAAAATAATTTCAGTTTCATCAAATTCAATCTCTCAGAAGATCTAGATTTGATTATGTTGGAAAATTCACCCCAACATTACAGAAGGTACTTTAACGGTTAGTGTTTGGCTACAGAAGCAGCAAACCAAAAACCAAAAAAAGAAATGAAAAGAAGGAAAAAAAATCAAATTTCTTTTAAAGGGACCCAAAACAAACTGGTTTCAAAATGCTGCACTCGCTAAAAATGATCTGCTGCTTTGAATATTGATCCACCTGTCAAAAAAAAGAAAAAACTATTAAACACATATACAGGCTGAGGAGGATGTAAGAGCATCAATAAAAAGTGAATCAATTTTTTAAAGGGGGAAAAATGTGCTGCTGCTGAATGGAAATGTGAAATTCAGGTTTTTGTTTTTTATATTCAAGAAAAATTAAGTTCGCTGATATCAAGCTTGACATTCAATTCAGGCGTCTTTCAAATCAGAAATGCAACATAATTCATCGAAAAAAAACGTGAATAAAAAGCTGCAGGAGCAGAAAAACAATCGCTGTCCTGCTGAGGGAGAGGAAGGAAATCAGCGTTTACTGTTGTTTCTGTGGGGATTCTGGCGGCTCACGAACGAACCGCCGCTGTTAACGAAGAACGAGCAAAGAAAACATCCAGCTGTTTGTGTTCAGTCAACCAACAGGTGGAGCTGAACGCGTTTTTGCCCAATTTACCAGCAGAGACGAGTGCTGCCCCCGCCCAATCTCAGACGCTGAAATTGCAAATATAAAACATGTCAATTAAAATAATCTCCCATTTATCGCAAACATTTTTACACTCGCATAAGGTGGTATTTCAGGCGATTCGAAAAAGCCACATTTCGCAAAACTGCATGTAAACGATTTTTTTGCTTTATAGGTCACATGATGCTATGGTTGGTGCTTGTCAACAGGAAGTGGCTCCCTCATGATGCAGCAGGAGCTGTTATTGCATCACGTAACTCTTCAAAAGTTGAGCGAATCATCTGAGAGTTTTGAATCCACGATTCCTCTGTGAAATCGTGATCAGCTCCCAGAAACCCTAAAATGTGGACGCTCGCACACATAAGGGGCTTGTCTTTCCATTATTGCTCACATAACACGCCAACGTCGCCTTGGATTGGAAATAATGACGGTTAGCGCGGCGGCTGCAACAGAAATAAAGCTGCTAATGTTTTAAACATCCGTCGCCATGGTTACTGGAAAGCCATCGCCAGAGAAGTCGCAAACATCGCTCAAACTCGCAACGTTTCAAAAATGTTGCTGAAATTTTGAGCAAATCTGTAATGGGAACCTTCGCTATTGTCAGATTTGCAGTTGTAAGTACTGTTAACAAAAATTTAACATGCAACGCTTCATCCAACTGGTCGTAATGTCAGCGGCGCTTCATTTCATGTACGTGACGCGGGCGGGTTTCTACCCTGCAGTTATTGTAAACAAACACTGTGATGTGGTCTGTTAGGGGGCCGTTTACACGGCACAGTTCTTGCATGAAACGTTAAACTTTTGGCCTTTCGTTCACACCACAACAGCATTTTGGGGGCCTGGAAATGGAAACTTTTGAATGTTTCCAGTGTAATCTTTTGAAAACGCAGCCCCTTCTGTCAACGTGTAAACTGTTTGCGGATCCTGTGAGAACGGTGACGTTACGGCCGCACTTCGCCCGATGTTCTTCTATAGTGTCATTACGAAGTTAAATCGGTAACTTCTGACCTGACACGAATAATGCAGCGTTTTCTGTTGTCATCTGTGCGCACGAGGATCATTTATCATATGAACGTGGATTTTCTCTTTGAAAGCAAAGGAAAGACTTTTCCGATTTTAGTACGGCCCTTTTCACCTGAACGTGGCCTAAAACTTTTGACAGGACATCTCCAACTGCAAAAAAAAGTCAATTATGACTCTTTCTATTCCGATTTTTTTACCGTGGTGGTTTTATATTTGTGAAACTTTCCCAGAGTCGAGAAAAGCGATTTAAAAGTCCATGACGTCATCAGGTCTATGAGGCGAGCAGGAACTCAGGGGCGGGGCCGTTTGGGAGAAACACTACTGAGCATCTTCAGCGTGCTGCATTTTGCAAAAGTAAACACCGAAGCTAAGAACTTTTTTTGGCGTATTCACCTGACGAGCAACTCCGTTGGTCTCATTTAAACGTGACCTCTGATATTTTCTTGGAAATCTGTCTGAGCGAATAAAACGATTCAACGATTCACAGATTCATCGTGTCTCAGATTAACTTAAACCATCACTGACTTTGATTTCGGTTCCTCCACACGTGCAGGTCCTGCACTGACGAGTCCTTGTCGGAGACGCATCGGCACACATTAGCGCTCACATTACAAAAGATACGAGGTCAAATGCATCTCAGACAAGTCCGAGACAAGTGGTCTTGGTGGCTGTTCACGTATTTAGCGCTGCCCGCAAATGATCGGATCACGAAACACGTGTCGTCTGCTGCGAAAAAGACAAAGTCAAAAAAGGAAAAGAACAAAAACAGGTCATGAATTAAAACAGAGGATTGTGCGCTACAGGCATGTTTGTGAGTCACGTAAAGAGTGAAAAAAAAGACAACCGAAGTCTCACACTGAAATCCAAATGATCAAAACACAAAAGATCAATCACCAAATTTGGATCAAATCATAACTAAGTCTGTTATTATATCTGAGAAGGACGCCACTTCCTGTGACTCGTTTTTGTATAACGATCAATGTTCCTGTTCAGCTACGACAGGTTAACTCTTAAATACATTTTTTATGGATTAAAATTAAAAAGAAAGTGCAGCTGAAAATGGCAAAAACAAATAAACAAACAAAAACAAAAACAAAACAATTACAATACAATATAATGCCTGGTTCAGGGTTCCCACACATTTTTACCAATTCATTTTCAAAACTTCTCCATAATATTTTTCCCCATTTTCTTGACTTTAAGTAGATTAAAGTGGGTCGGCCTATAAACATATTCTTCCAACGCAGATGCAAATAAGCAAACTGCGAGCGGTTGTTTTCTTTTGCCGCCAACCACCTGCATATGCTCACAAAATTTAAAGGTCGCGTCGCCTTTTTCGGCGATAAAAAAGCACCGATCTAATCCGTGCTCATGCAGCGTAGATGTTAAATCCAGCGTGTTTTGCGCGACATTTTAGGAATTAATGGACATACTGTGCAAAAGTCTTAGGCCACCTTCAACACTGTTATTTAAACAAAACTATAATGATCATACACGTTTTTCTCAGTAGCTTCTTCACTAAAGTACAACCAGAACATACAGGAAATATATATTCAAAAGGCAAATATTTCAGAATAAAACAACTTCAACAGGCTTTACAGTATTTAGTGTGACCGTCCTGAGCTCCAGCAGACAGCGTGTGAGATTTACAAAAATGATCTTCTGGTGTTTTTGCACCATGTTGGATTCAAAACACGTCCGGAGCTCAACACGTCGTTGGTTTGAGCCTCTTTTTGTTTCACACTAAATATTCAGTCTGAAGGAGCCATTTTGCTCTGACATTTTTGTGTGTTTTAACCCTTCGGGACTGTTTGGTGCATTTTACGCACTTTTCATTCATCATTTTTTCAGTAATTTTGGCTTTGTTAATGCATATCGCATAAATTTTGGCAAGATTGCGTATTTTTGTTTAATCTTAGAATTTCCAGCTCAGCTCTGAAAATGAGTCTAAAATACGCAGTGGAAACTAAAAAAAATGCGCCATTGAAACCCATTCAAACTGCAGTTTTTGATCCCACAGACATCAAAGTATAAAAACATGCATTTTATTATTTCTGGGTGTCATTCTGGGCTTTTGACTTGAAATTTATAATTCTTTAGTATTTTCCATCTGATGTCGTCATTTTTACCATATCTGGCGTATGGAGAAAATACATACTTTTTCCACGAGGCGCACTATCACAATCAGTGTTGCTGTCAATTTGTTGACATATCCCAAACTGTGATAATAATAATTTTTTAAAAAGTATATATATATATATATATATATACACACACATACAAACATTTTTTGCCTAAAAACACAGTAGCATCATGACAAAAAACAGGCATTTGAAGGGTCAAAATTGTGAAAATTAATGAATATTTAATATTTATGATTAGGACTGATGTTGGTTAAAAAAATTTACTTGAAAATTTGCTTGATTTTGAAAAGCACACTTTGCTTGAGAGCGATACGAGTGTGTTTAATATTAAAGCGGGCCCTAAAGGGTTAATACACTGAACATGTTCATGACACTGGAAGTCAAAGACACATTACAACTTTACTGTTATGGCCTGGGACATTTGTACAGTACTGTAATTTGAATAAAACTTGAACTCCAAAGCACTTCCAGGCCTGGAAAACAGTATTTCAAATTTCACAACTATTCCAGGAATTTCAAGGCTGTGGGAACCCTGCTAACTGAAACTGTCAGGACAGAGAAAACCGAAATTATACATCCATGTTTTTGTGAGACAGCTGCACACGGCTACACATGACGTTACACAAGACGTGACTGTCACTCCAAAACCTGAAGCACCGGCATCACGTCGTCCAGTTTTCAGCCCTCTTTACGCATGAACAGAAAATAAACTTCACAATTATGAATCTGCATTGACATTTCTTTATCATCATTCAAGTTTACACTGCACAGGTGTGGAAAAAAGCATGAGTACAAACATCTAAATCTCTGTAGTTATAGACGTTATCACGATTTGAATGTTTCTACTCATTGTTCTCTGCTCCCTGTTAAAGATTTTGGTTTCTTTTCTTTCCAAAATCTGGCCTGTTAAAGCTGTTGATGTTGAGTACCTGTACGAGAAAGATACTCAGACGACGGTAGACCTTTAGGTAATTATCCATCTGATAATCAGCTGTACATTTTCGCCTCAGCGTCATTCATACAGTATATTATTAAAAAATAAAAGGCTGTCAAATTCTTTAGATCCTGTTCAAACTATAAGCTGCTGTTACAATTCTCACGCTTTTAAATGCTAAAGATAAAACAAAAAATCAAAATATGAAAATAACTGAACCGCTTTGTGTTGAAATGAATAATCTCACATACACATAATAAAGTATTAATAGAGGCAATTTCTTTTTCCATTCTAGATTTATGAAAACAACTTTTGTCAGGATGGATTTTTGTTTATTTGGAAGGAGGGTCACAGAGACGGTAGCTTGACTTCCTTTTTTTAAACCAACATTTAATCTTTACATGGAATCCGAGGGCACCGATGTCAAGGTACCAGTGCTCTGTGTAAAAATAAAAAATAAAAAAAGATTTAGTCACATCACTGTTTCCTTAAAGGGGAAGTTCAGGTTTTCTGACGTGGTGATGTACGGGATATTTCTCCATAGAAACCGTATTACATACAGCAGATGTCAGTCGGTGCGTGGCCGGTTTGGAGAAGCAGACTGGAGGCTCGGCGATGTACTGCTGCGAATGGGGATCAACAACGAAACGGAATTTTTTGCCCCCGAAGAAAATAAGTTTAAATGTACACTTTACTGAGAGTATTTTCACTGCTTTACCTTAATACCAAACAGTAATTTCCAACTGGAAAATACAGTTTTTATGTCAATCTTTTCAAAACCGAACTCTGTTAAAACAAACCCAGTGATTTAACATCCTTACGGACACAACGCAGGCCGGCTGTTTACGTCCTGTAAGGTTTTCTCCGCCGCGAGCAGTCAGCTCAGCTGCTGCACCACACTGACCTCTGGTGGCACAAGGTGTGCTCTACATGCACAGAAATCCCCTTAACAGCCTGAACCGTATGAGATTAACCCTTTAAAACACGAGCAAATTCTTTCAAAGACATGAGGGTGACAAGAAACTTAACAAGAAATGGCCCAAAAATTCAGTGAGAAATTAGAAAAAGTTACAAGGAAAATGCCTGAAAATACAAAAAAAAAGAAAAAAAATTAAAGTGTTAAAAAAATGATTTGAAAAAATTCTCTAACATAATTTTAAATATCAACAATAAAAAATCATATAGTTTCTGGAGATTTTCCCACATTTTTGATTATATCTTATATCTCATAATCCCCCCAAACAGTTTTCAGATCATTTTCTTTTCACTTTTTACTATTTTTTGCAGTTTGAACGACATTTCTTGCCAAGTTGCTACTTGGTTGATTTTTTCCTTTGTTTTTGAAAGAAATTATACCACTTTTCACAGATTTTAGAGGTTTAAATTCAAATCAAAGGCGTCTAAATGCAACGACTGACGTCTACTCAATCGTCAGGGGTTAACAGAAAATGAGCGTCTGTATTTTTGCCGGCACTAAAAATCATACTGTCAAGATGTGTGAATACGCTGGTACACCATAAAACCGTGACACTACCCAACACTACTGCCGACCCCCGTCCACAGCAGCACGTTTCTTAGTTTTTTTTGTCGGACTCCAACCTGCTTCTCCAAATTGGAGGCGTGCCGACTGAAATCGACTGTAACTAAAACACTGTCAATGGATACGTTTCCCGTACAACCCCAAAAATCCAAACCATCCCTTTAATGAGGGCACAGCCTGCAGAGTTTTACTTTGCGTTAGTATGTGATTGTACAATCTCGTGGATACTTTTCATGTGTGCACTCTCTATACATTTGTGAAAATAAATACACAATTTACATGAAAGTTAATGGGCATCTAGAAATGACCAAAAGGGTCCCTTATGCACTTGGAAGAAATCTACTGGAAATTAAAGAAGCCTCCAATTCCAGGAGGTCTACTTCACATTACTTTACCTGAGCGACTACACCGACCTTGTGATTTCTGCACTTTCTCCAAAACAAACACAAACTACCTGTCGCCATGTCACAAGCCCGATGGCCTACCGTTTTACCCTAACATCAATAAAGTGAACAGCAGATACGCGTCTGCTCATGCTTAACTCTGTATCCGTTTCCACCTATTGCACGACTGCAAAAAAAAAATTCACTATTTCAACTGTAGCTCCTGATGTTTGAAGCAGACACAGCCAAGACCTGCTCAGATTCTATTGGTTAGAGGATGAGTATAGAACTGCACTATAAACTGACATAACTTTCAACAAATATTAAATCAAAGAAAACTGGCGAAAGAGCCTGATGCTGGTATTTAATATCGCCATAACCACGTCAGCATCTACAGAAAAGTAAGAACAACAAAAGGCTCAAAGACAACTACTCGTTCATGTTTCTTCTTGTCAACACAAACTGTTTAGCGGTCCGTCTGAGAGCAAAGGGCGACGATGCTCTCCTCCCACGAAAGACGAAAATCTCACTAATCCCTGACCAGATGGGCAGGAATGAGTCAGTGTTCCTGCTGGGTGCCGTGTCCGTCTCAGGCTTCAAAAAGAGTGTGACATCAGGTCTGCAGTCACTCATTCACGTCCCAAATTTCAGAGAGCAGCGGGGGAAGCTTCTTGTCCTGGAGGCGGAGGGCGAAAACCTGCTCAGAGTGGACGCTGCTTAAAGTACGGAGGCTCACCAGCTTCATCAGCATGCGGGGAAACATCAAATGATCCTGAGGAAGCAATTACAGAAAAAAATTTAAAAAGAAAACTGTACGAGGGGAGTAGAGACGACTTTCTGCCCTGCAATCGCATCTGAAACACGTCTGCAGGATGACTCGTAATGTTGAACTGTAGCTCCGTTTTCAGTTTATGCAAAGTCGATTTAGGTCACTTAACGCTTTCCCTGCCACTGACGAGATTTTCATTTACAACACAACGCTTCCAGGCCACTGACAAGATCTTCCAACAATCAACGTTTTCACTGTTATACTGTAGGGGTCGCTGTTACGGAGCAACATTTCAGTGTCCAAAAACAATCGAACAAGACGATCTCAAGTCCCAGGGTGACAGGAAAAGAAGACTACTAATTTACCGACTTTATGGTTATTTAGCAGCTTTTCAGAGCCTCAGCAACATTATTTAAAAAAAGCAACGACTTATTTAGATCATCAAGGAACAAGGAAGAGATATAGTCGTTTACTCCCACGCTCGCTGCTCAGAGTAACCGCAGAGCAGCGCTGTAAGCAGCCGTCATTCACTATTCAGGTCATTCTTGAGTTTGAGTGGAAATTTGTGCCAAATTGAAAAAAAAAACAAACCTCAAGGTTGTCTTGAAAATTGCGTTTAAAGGAATAAGACAGACAGGGTCACAGATATTGTGTTCAGGGGAATAAGATGGATGAGGTCATAGCGACCTTCATCATTGACCTACTACCACCAAAATCTAATCAGTTCATGTGAACATTTGTGCCAAATTTGTAAAAAAAAACTCCCTAAAGATGTTGTTGAAATATTGTTTTTAAGAGAATAAGACGGACAAGGTCACAGTAACCTCTGAGCACCAAAATCTCATCAGTTCATCGTTGAGTCCATGTGGACATTTGTGCCAAATCTCTTCAAGTCGTTCTTGATATAACGCTTTCACGAGGATGGTATGAACGTCTGTATGGACGACAAAAACACACAACATGGAGATGGCTATCGCCAGCTCAGAGGCATAAAAAACAATGAGAGGAGCAGAGGAGACTTTAAAATGTTGAACTGCAGCTCTATTTTTAGTTGATGTAAAATAAAAACAAAGGATTTGGGTCACGTTCATTCAGTAGCTGCGTTACAGTGAAAACAGTTTCTCCTAATGGCTTTTCTCATCTGCCAAACAACTAACATTTCAAGCCCCGCTCCAGTCTGAACAAAAAACTAACTCTAACCTCAGCCCTGACCCAATGTGCTTATTGTGATGACGATAACCAGGTTATGCTGACATACTGTCGGTCACAGGAGGGGAGGTTATGTAAACCACGGGCACTTACATTTGGTCTCTTTATCATGATGTAAGAGCGCAGTGCGTCCACGTAGGGCTGCTGCAACCTCTCCACCAGATCGTGATCCTGCACATTTGGCCGGTCTGAACACAGTTTACCAAACAAGAAAAAACTTATTGTTTGACAGAATGTGATTCACACTATAAAAATGCAACTGCAATCATCTTATTTGTCCCCTAAAGAAGTGACAGGGACATCATTAGCTCTAAATGTATGTTAACATCGAGGAATTTCTGCAGGTTGTGTAGTTTAGGATTTCTGACCTGCAGAAAAGATGTTGATGGCAATGAGCAGGGCATATTCTGCCTCGTCCAGATGCAGGTCGTTCATTCCTTTCGAAAACTCAAAGATGGGGTTGATGAACTCAAACTGAAGCCCTGAGGAGGTGAGAGTGACAAGGAAACGAAAAGACACTTTATAAAATGAAATATCACATAAGAGCAACAAATTACATGTCAAAACTATACCCAGTATTTATAGGTTTTTATATACTGCGTTTGATATCTGATGGTAACAGTCTAATTGTTGCAATCGTTTTGGCATGTTAAAATAAGACTTATTTGGAGATACTAAAAAAAAAACCCAACTCTTTAAATACAAAACATGCAAGTCTGTTCACGCTGGGTTCACACTGAACACACTGCAGCACCAAGCTCCGCAGCTGGCTCACGATTTGCAGTGATAATTTTGGCATCTAGGCTATTTTTTCTGCACTCAAATCTGGCATTAAAACAGTCTAAAAATGTATTGTGAAAAATATTACGCTTGTGTTAAATATCACACAAAAGACTGGATTATGATGCATGATAAAATATGCATCTCATGCATCCATGTTTGCTGTGTCTAAACAGAGAGCGAGAGAGATGAGCGGGCACACACAGACACAGACACACAGGCAGACAGAGGCAGGTTTCTTTATGTGATTAAAACATAGCAGAGGAGCAGAATCGTAGAGAAATGCACTACTGGTGTAAACATCCAGGCGACTACTGACGGACGCCTGCGCAACAAATAACATATCTGGGTGCTTCTGCGTCCAGCGTGAATCCGGCATCATACTTTTTTTTCTCCTTACAACAACATGCAAGACGAATACAATAAGGCAATCAAGTAATACCTGATATTCATTAATTCCATACACAGACAGGCAGAAATGAGCAAATGCACCTGCTTTGGCGAAATCCTCCTTATTATAACTGAAATCCTTAAGAAATGTGATGCTATCGATAGCGGGGTTGTACCGTCGAGATGTCTCCAGCAGCATAATCTAAAAATGATAAAAACACACGTTGGTAAGTGGAATATAAAACTAAATTAACACAAACTGATATTTTATGAAGTCATCAAAATTTTGCTGAAAGCAGCTACGTTTTCAGTGCTCTTTATTTTTAAATGTATTTTAAAATGCATTTTACACTTATTTTGCACACTTAAAGCTAAAACTGCAACTACTGTGGTACTAAGGTCTTGAAACCTTTTAAAGATTTTTTCTTTCTTCTACAAAGTCCCTGCATTTAGTTTACTTGTTAAATATTTAAGAAAGTGTGTAAGAAAATATTTTAAATCAGTAGGCGGGTTTCTATTTGAGATTTTTTTTTTTTTTAATCGCCTGAAATACCACCTCATGCAAGCGAAAATATTTTTAAAATTTGCATGTTTCCATTAGGCAAATTTTATATTTGCAATTTTAATTTGTGCAATTTTAGGGTTAATGGAAACCTGCCTACTGAAATACAGGGAAAACGTCTTGCATTCAGAGCAAACCAAACATTTCAAAACAAAAGCTACAGCTACTGGAAACAATATCTGGTGATAAATAACGACAAACCTCAATGGTGGACGTCTTTAATAGAGCGATCTGATCCTCCCTCGTGAGCTCCAGGAAACCAGGAAGCTGCTTCGCAAAATCCACAATCTCCTGGACCGACATGATCGCCAGCTCAGTGAAGTGGGCGAACCGCTGCTGACGTACTTCTCGGTTCTGTGGGTCCTGACTCTGTGGCCACGGCTGTTTGATGCACACACAAAAATATTAACACACGCAAACCAAATCTATGAAGTGGTTAGCTTGGAATAAACATTATGCTTTCAAAACTGATTAGGAGGAAAAAGCATATTAGAGGTTAAATCTCTTGAGCAGAGATGCTCAAGTCAAGTACGCTTTTACCAGAAATTGACTCCAGATGTCCGTGACTCTCAGTCTACCTACACAGCAGCAGTCACACAATAACAGCTTTTTGTTTCTGCAGCAGCTACATTTTACCCTGGAGCTTGCATGAAACTGGCCTCCCACACTGAACACCTACCCGAAATGCAGCCTGATTCATATTCTTCATGTGAATTTAACAGACCCAATTTAATACATTTCTACTATCGAAAAACATACAGCAGATGGAGGGTATTTATGTTTGAGTTCTTTGGCCTTGTCTTTAAATAGTTTTGTTTGTTTACATTGTCCAGCTTTGTTGTCCCTGTTTTTAGGTGTACCTCTATGGTGTGTGTGAACGCCCAAAAAAAAACACAAAACAAAAACAAAACACAACATAAAACTGAGGTTTAATTCCTTGTATGTGTACGCATACAAGGCAGGGCGAGATGAGATGGGTTAAAAATATTACACACACACACACACACACACACACACACACACACACACAAACACAAGTTTATTTATTTTTTTATTATTTATTTACTTTGTATTTATTTATTTTTTAACATGTGGATGTATACATGTGCATATGTATGTGTGTATATATATTATATATAGTGAATGTATGTACACATGTACATGTATTTATATGTATGTATATATAGAGATACGGAGATGTAGATACTTCATTTTGTATTAGTTTGTATATATATATATATAAAATATATTTCCTGGTTTATAAAGGAAAAAACAACAACAAGAGGAGTATAGATGTAATGCTGGTTTAAAACCATTTTAATCAAACTAAGAGTCCAAAGAGGGTACTAATATAACTTCCTGTAATCAACAGAAAAAAACTGGTAATTTTATGAGTGTGAAAACATTTCAAAAAAAAAAAAAAAGAGGAAGAAGACGAAAGACATTCACTTACCGTCACTTTCGGTCGGTCAAGAAAGGACCTCTTGTTGCACTGCTTCTGCATGGCCACCAGCTTCTCAATCATGTCCTGCTGCTGTGGGTCCAGTGCGGCTGCTTCCTGTGGAGGGGTGGGCGTGACCACCGCGGACGTGCGGGCCGTTTCCTCCTCCTGCTGCTTCTTCATCTTCTTCAGTCTGATTTGCTCCTCAGAGAGCACACCTACAGGTCAAAGAGGACACGCTCAGCTCAGTGTCTGAGTTAATACCACGTCCAATTTTATTCTCATGATTTTCACCCACGTTCCAAAATTAAGCAGAAACTACATTTTCTCTTTTTTTCTGATTCACTTGGCGAGCAGACACTCACACTGCTCCAGCATGCCCGCCTCCCGACACTTGCGCAGGCGGCACTGCTGGCACTTGCGCCGCATGTACATGTCCATTTCACAGCGGCCGTTGTTCTTGCAGTTGTACTGGGCACTTTTGATGACGCTGCGGCGAAAGAAGCCCTTGCAGCCCTCGCAGCTCAACACGTTGTAATGGAAACCGGAGGCCTTGTCACCACACACGCTGCACACCTCATTGCCCAGCATCTTCGGCGCAGGTCCTTTCTTTCTCTTCACTGGCTGACCATCTACACGCACATAAAGAAGAGGTGATAAACCACATGAAGCACTTTCAACAAGTTCAGACACGGAGGCAGCAAGTGAAGGTGATTGGATGAGCGCTGCAAATGTCTGCTCTATATCTTTCTATCTATTTATCGACCCACAATTCAAATTCAAGTCAAGCACATCCTGTTATGTTTGTTATAACTGTCTGCCAGTTCACATTTGATTTCTAAAGGAAAAAAACAGCAGTGTTGCTTAAATTCACATTACTTACTCAAACAGTCAGCAACTGCGACATATTTTGTGACAAAATAAAAACACTGAGTTACCAGTATAATATATACTCTAGTACTTGGTGTCCACTGCTCCCCAAAATGCTCCACATGTCCTCACCTTCTGTTGTTTGAGAAATGAGTTTTAAGCAGCAGAGCTCAAATTATTGTTATTCACATTTTTGCTGTCATTAGCCGCTTTTACGAAGAAGTCCCCCCTTTATACCGGCCCTGCACTTTAACGCAGAACGATGTGTGACTATATTATACACTGCATCACGGCATCCTGCCATCAAAAGAGGCCTAATAGGCGTGACGTTGAACACACGAGTGTCCGCCTCTAGAGTGACATGTAATATATGCGTCGATAACAATGACATTAACATGTCAGTAACAGTCATTTACCGTAACAGTTACATGTTCGGAGGGTAAGCAGCTCCCGAACCTCATTGTTTTCCCAGTGTGAATGAATGAATGAATGAAACCTTTATTGGGAATTTGTCTTGCATCACAAGCATAAAAAACATGAATGACACGAGACACCAACATCCACACTGAACAGCACATAAAAACATAAAAATGATTAAAATACATCACTAAAAATATATATGCAGACATTTACGGCTGCTGTTCTTCTCTGAATTAGCTTTGCTAACAGCTGGTTTTTAAATCTTTTGCGGTGAGCCATTAAAATGTCACACTCGTGTCACCGATGGTCACATCTTTCCGACTTTACGTTTTACACAGAGCTTGTTTCGCCGTTGTTACTTCCTCTATTTCTGACTCAGATGTCACAGACAGAACGGCAAGGCAGCATAAAGGCGTGACAATCACGCCTTGAACAGGTCGCTTAAATATGGCGACTGATTTCGCGAGCTGAAGAAGAAGCAAGTCAGGGTTATTTATTAAGTATTTTTGTACAAAACAGGCGCGGTCAGTGTGTGAATGAGACAAAGGGCTTTGTCTGTCGCTACCTGTGGCAACTCTCAATCCCCACGTGCAATTTCAGATTGATGGGTGAAAATTTGAGGAGAAAAATGGATGCAGACAGACAGAGGAAGCAGTTTTCTCCATTGTAAAACAGGATGAGATGAACAGACGGATAACCCAAACACAAACTGGTTATTCTGGTCTGTGGATGTTGTCAAATCAGTCCAATTAGCACAAAGACACACTTTCAGAAACTCACCCCGCTGTATGAGATGCGTGAGAATATACCTCCATAAAACGATAAGATTACAATTTATCTGCATCTTGACCAAAATTCAGTAAAAGTGACGTCATTAGAGTCCTCTGGACTCAAATTTAGCCGTACTTGCTCTCACGGTTTCATTCCCAACGTGGTGATGCACTCGGTGATGGCTGGTTTTCCCTCAACGATGACTAATGGCAGTGACTAAAGCAACAACTGCACATTGTCTTTCCAGACAAGCAACGTCACGCTCCCTCTAAACAGGATGTGTGCTACTTAGACAATGTGTGCTGTATCTGATTCAGTGTTTTCCTCTTAAAAATCAAAGAGGATTCAAGTTTACAGGGTTCCTACAGCTCAAGGAAAGTTAGATTTAAGACTTTTAAAGACTTTTTTAATGCCGCTCAGAATTAAGTTTAAGACCAATTTTCTAATAACCAACACTGAACAGGGACAATTTCATTTCGCCCAAATGTTTATTGTGACAAAAAAAAAAGACCTTTTTGTCCCGTGAAAAAGTTAGATTAACTTTGTCGAATGTAAGGAAAATAACTTTTTTTTAGAGTGGAGCATATGAAAGACTATGAACATATTATATTATTATAAAGGTATATATTTAGTTTACCAACAGAAGTGTGAGATATCTGTCATTTTTGGCCTGTTTTCTGGACGATTTGATGTTTCTCAGTCTGCATGTGAGATTCCACTGCTTGGATTCCCATCATGACGAGTTTAAGAAAATGAATTAAATTATCTCACAAAAAAATAACTAAAAAGATTTTATCAATTATTTGAGATTATTTTTCTGACAGTGCAACGTCAGAAAAAAAGATTAATAAAATCCCACTTTTAATTAGATATATAGATAGATAGATATACTTTATTGATTTCAAAACTGAGAAATTAGGGTGTAGCAGCGCCATACAGTAAGAACAAAGAGAGTAAAGAACAAACAATACAATACATATATACATATATACAAGTATACCTATTAAGTATAATTTCTAGATTAATGAATTCAATGCCTTTTAGGGCTTTTCAAGGATCTGCGGGTCAGTCTGTGAGAGAAACATCTAAGTTGTGTACTGCAGTAAAATATTTTTCTCTCACCTGTGCTGGCAGATGAGTCGCCTGCAGATGGATCCAGCTTAATGTCGCTCGGCTCCACCGGCAGAGGGCTGCTCATGTCACTTAGTGAAGGGCCGTTATGGGGGGGGACGGGGAAGTCATCTGGCTGGGAGAGGTCAGCCAGCGACAGCAGGCCGTCGTGCTTCATTGTGGTGCTTCCACTGCTCTCCTCAACCATGCAGTCCAGCTGCAGCTCAGAGGCCCCGTCAAACACCTTACTTTCATCTGAGAGAAGAGATACAAAACAAAGTCAAGAAACAACCACCCCCTACTATTTCTCGAGACTTTATCAGCTTGAGCACTTTGCATTTTTGCCGTTAACTTCACGATGGCAGGACGATCATGCAGTTTGTAGAAATACACCAAATGTGAACTAATGTGTTTTCATAAACAGATGACAAACTAACTAGGGATGCAATATATTTTTTTTCTGATATCCAATATGCAGATATACATCGACTCATTTAGCCGATGACCGATACGGATATCAACTTTTTTCCACAGCTAATTTTAGCGATCATCAGGTCTCTTCTGTAGTAGAATTGTCATTATATTTTGCAGATTCTTACTGTGATGGCCCGCTAGCAGATGGAGACAGAAAATACAATACTATTTAATGTACGTAATACTCATTCATTGTGCAAAGTAAGAGATATACTTTATGTTTTGTACATGCTTACTTTGTCAAAAAAATATACAAATATCAGCTTGTCATATTATCATGAAATCAGCATGTTGGCTAACTCCGATATTTCATTTTAAAGCCAATATCAGCCGATACTGATGTTGATATTATCGTGCATTTTCACATTATCTAATCTGGCCCCCACTTAAAAAAGTTTGGACACTCCTGTGCTGTTTTAATTGTAGTGACAATTTCAACCAATCCTAAACAGATACAGTCTTTCCTATGTGAGAGAAAATGACTGATTCAAACTCAATATTTATTTTGTTGTTATTAACACTGTAACTGTTATCTGGTTATTATTAGTTTTTTTTATGTGAATTTGTTGTGAGAATTTATAATCAGTGTTTTAATTAATATGTATATATTTTAAATATGTAAATGTGAAATAATAAATGTGTAAATGTCATTGTGAAGAATAAATGTGTAAAATGTTAAGCATATATTTTCAAATTTTGAGTTCAAGTTTGCCTTTGCAAAAAGAAATAAAATAAACCAAAATAAAATAGAATAAAAAATAAAAATAAAACAAAATGAAACATGTTGATTGTCTTTTTTTCATTTTTTGTTTTTAAGTATCATTTCAGGCACTGTTTAGGCACTAGTAACATTTAAAAGTATTTCTTTAGCACCAGTAATCAAAACAAAACAAAAAAAACACATTAATACCCAACCCCACATACATAAACTTGATTTTTTTTAAAAACAAATCAAGATTTTGAGGTGGACAACATAATAGATAACAGAACAAAAAGACGAGGAAGGGACAACCACAACAGAAAAATGATACAAAGCTGCTGGCATAATAAAACAAAGCTTTATGGAGAAAGCTGAACTCTGTCCAGTTAAATCACACAGGGGGTCTAATCTAGAAACGCTTCCTCTTACCATGACCAACATCTGGGATATCAGTCACAGACAGCGTGGACATCTTCTGCACAGCAGCTTGTCATTACGAAATCAACGTGTACCTGTGCAATAAAGAAAACAATAATACTCAGTTATGATGGCAATTTTACAAGTACAGACATACATATGAAAGCAGTGTGATTTAACATGGAAGAGATATAAATCTGCTGACGCTGTATGTATGTAGGGTGTGTACACATTCAAAACAGGGATGTGGTTAAATTGCATCAATAGCAGGGAAATCCTTATGATCCAACAAAGCAGAACGCAGTTCTTAGAAAGGTCTAAAAAAACTAAAAAAAAAAAACCAAAAAAGTCTCAGATTTAACGGCGATCCTGTCTATGCAAATGCATGTACAGGAAAGCCAACAGGCTGTAAAAGCAGAAATGAAAGTATGTCATGCGCCACATAAGGGCGCATTTCAGGAAGCTGATTCAGCAGAGACACATGCATGATTTTGTCTATTTTTAACCAGCCTGCGAGAAGAAAAACTCTGTTTAAAAACATACATTTTCTGCAATTTTCTACAATGAATAAAAATGATAAAAAGCATCTAAGTTGATTATCCTGTGATATAACAGCACTGTACTTCAACACAAAGTTTATGACAAATTCATGACTTTATTACGTCCGTTTCCAGCTTATAAGGTCCACTTAATTAAAACGAATGCAGTGTTTTACATCAGTCCTGCAATAAATCCTTACTTTATGAAGGTTATCGTGCTCAGTTTTTGTTTGAATTGTCTTAAAGAAGAAATGATTTGACTTTATGGTCATTTCAGAGGCTGTTGTTAGTGGTGCTGTTGAACTGTGTTGTGTCATATTTTGGGGTGTTTATTTAATATATACTGGTTGATATAAAAGGGGTAGATAAAAAAAAAGAAAAAAGATCAAAGTTCAAAGACAACTATATGGTAATATCTGTTACTGTTAAATACAGTGAATTAAATACCTGAAATCGTAAGGTACTTTATCATATTAATGCAAAAAAAAGATAAATATAAATATATGCATTATTACCATAAAGCAGCCCGGATTATTGATTAGAACAATGGCTACCTTTACATGCACACTGATATTTCACTTTCATTACGAATATGACAATACTTTAAATTTGATGCAGGTCATGTTAACATATATAGCATATTCCATTTACCGACCTGAATTAGGCCTTTTTCTAAATTTACCATTTTACAAGTGGGATATGCCACAATTATTTGGGTTTTAATATCATTATTTAAGCACGTATACAGCACACATTCAGATTATGTGTCTAAATTGGGGGTTTTTACAACAGTTTGCGGCACACTGTCAATGGTCTGTTTAATGTTGGCTCTGTGCGTTGTCACGGATACATAAACCAACTCACCAACTGGTTTTTCTTTTTTGTTTGTTTGTTTTTCAAAATGCCAACAGTTTGAAGGCTGTGGACGAGATGCATGCCCAAAATACAAGCCCCGCTTTCTGGGTGGACAGTGAAACACACCTACTTTTAATCATTACGAAAGACTTGGAACAGGTTTTTGGATGAACACAAATATCATCACGCAGACCTTTTTAAGAAGGTGGTTGAAAGAATGTAATAGGGAGGCTGTGTTTGCACCGTCCACAAGAAAAACTGAAAAAAGGCTTATTTCGATGCAAAGAAGCACTATGACAAGTGGCTTTAGACGTTCCACTTTTGCATATTTTGACGTTATAAGCCACATGTTATTCGGAGTATGCACTGTTACATGTAACTGTTAATGTTAGTGGAATATGCTTAGTAGGAATATTGTCTTTTTTGGAATAAGGTTAGAAAAAAAAGAATTTTTTTTGCATGTAAACGGACTCAAAGACATGCTTAAAACAGCATACTTCATCTATTTTTTATGAATTTGACATTTGTGTTTTGGCACCTTTGTACTGTGTGGTTTGTTTGTGTACAGCTGCTGTGGCATGCAGATTTCCCCCTCGAGGTAAATAAAGTATCTATGCATCTCCACCGCAAAGGTCTAATACAACAAAACACTGTCAGTAAAAACAGAAATATGTCAGCTGTCAGGGAGTTTTCTGTGCTGTCGTCTCATGGTACAAATCATCATATTAATTACAATGTTAATTATCATAACAACAGGGCACATTTAGAAAAATACTTTTGGTTTTTATACTCTGAGCCCCATATATTCATTTTAGTTTGACTTTTCTGTTTGTTTCTCGGCTGCTGAGTAAAAAAATTGAAGTTGTTCGAAGCAATGTTTGCCTATAAACATGGCAACAGTGGTGAGTCAGAGCATTGTGGTGTCTGGATCGAGTCGTCACTCCTGCAAGGTTTCACTATATAACAAAATGCACAAACACTGTGACAATCATTACTTCTTTTGTAAAGCTTACAGTGTTCAGATCATGTTACTCCTGCATGCAGGCACTTTTGAACTTTAGATTTATAAAAGGTCGGCTGATAAAAACATTACTTTGAATATAAACAGACAAACAAGACAGTCGGCAGGGCAATCTTTCAATAAATTTCTTAAACTTTTCAAACTGTAGATACCATTCTCAAAAATAATGCAAAGCTGCTTCCAGACACCTTTTCTGAGCAATTACCAGCAAAAATGGCTCCGATACGACAGCTGACAGACAAATCAGTTCAGGGATCAGGGATGTTATTTATCTTTCCTAAATAAACTACAAAAGCACAATTTAAATTAGTTTGATAATGTTTTTCTACCACCATTAATATTACCTAAACACCTGCTTGTTATTAGTCCCATTCATTCTGTGTGTACCCGTGTGTGTGTGTGTTGCTAATATACACAAAACCAGAGAGGAGAACCAGAAACAAAATTTGTATTATGCAACCGTTTGTGATGTCACTTTTTCGTCACTAAAACATGGGATAACATTACCCAATTTCACTCCAGTTATTAACAACTTAAATATGGCGACTATGCTGTCAATTGTGGAAGTATAAAGCTCATGCAAGCCTGGTAGCAACTTTATCCCAACTATATCACAAAAGTATTAAAATAAAAAGTATTTGATCAAAAAGTGACCCGTGAGATAACAAGAAAGAAACAAAAACTGTGATTTAATATGAAGTTCTTAAATAATGTAATTGTGGTTATGTTATGTGCACCAGAAAAAAAAAAAAACGTCATAAAAACTGTACACATGAAAAAGCCACGATAGCGGTAATTTTCAAAGCCCCGCTGATAAGCTTTTAAATACCATAGTAAACCCGTAAAGCGGTTATTTAAGCAGCAGTCCGTGTTACTCGCTGTCACACTGGAGGTAATAATGAAGACGATATTTGTTGGCATAAAGACGGCTTGTTTTTTGTTTTTTTTAAAATGTTATGACTCTGTTATAGTGATGCGCTGATCCACATAAATCATTCATCCACCTGACATTGACAAAACTGACACTGAGTGCATACAAGTAAAATTGATTATGAACAGATATATATAATAGGGCTGTAAATGACAATCACAATTAATTTTTTAGGTTAGTAGCGGAGAACAGCAGGATGACTGTAGTAAATATTAACAGTAAGCGAGAGCGAGAAGGCGCAGCTGGTACCGGCGTACTGATGCTGCGGAAAATAAGTCGTAAAACAGTTTCAACTATTTAGCATCCATGGGTATCAATAAATCTACATTTTTGACAACACTAGTTGTTATAAACTTGACAAAGGAAACTAAATTTAACTATAAGCTTCTGAAATAATCACTGAAGAAATGCTACTGTTCCTCGTGTAAATCCGCACAGCGTCTCTCTTTAAAAAACATAATAATAGTTTCTGCTGCGGTGATCGCTGCATGTATTTAATGAGCGTGATGTCATTATTAAGCCTAATGATAAAGTAACATTTGTCACAGAAGTACACTGGAGAAGGCTGGTTAAAACTAAGGCTTGTATTTTTTGGTAAAATGAAAAAAAATTGTAGTTATTTATTTCACCCACCTGAAAGTAGGGCTGCACTATGTCAGATTTTTACTACATGATTATCATGGCTGAAGGAGTTTACAATAATGATATTATCGCAACATTTATAGAAACTTTAACAAAAGAGTAACCTGAATAACCTAAACAATAACGCAGTCAAATGAATTTTCAACTTTGTTCATTGTACGTTTTCTATGGGGATGTTTTTTGTTTGTTTGGTTTCTTTTAGGGTTTTTTTACAAATAAATTACCATCAAAGTGTAGCTATGTGAGAGCCTGTAATCATAATGGGGACAAAGCGAGAATGGAAAGAAACTGAAACAACTTAGAGGTGCCGGATTATGTACACAATACTGTCATATGGGTATTATTGACATATCAATAATTAACTTTAAATATCACGATTATTGTCTATGCTGAGAGATTGTGACACCCTTATCTGCAACTCTCACTATTACTCAGAATGTTAGGGTTTACGATCCGCCCGCTGTGTCCGTGTATATAAACGTACTCGCAGCATCACGACTGTACTCACATGTTGGCGAATATTGTACTAAAATAAGACACGGCGTGACTATTACTAACAGTGTTTGTTTTTAAAACATCTATGTCAGCATTTAGCGGCAAAACTATCTGCATATAGAGAATGAAATTCCACTGGATTTCTCAATAATAGCCAAATTTTTCCACGAAAAACAACTTATAAAAAGGACAGTAACTTGCAACAGTGACGCTGTGACAGGCCGAGTGTTTGACTGACCTTACCTCAGAAGCTGATATCTTTATCGTCTATACATCCTGCCCATGTGAGTCCTCAACCTCAGTCTGTCGATATCCCTGCGCTGACGGAGGACTTGCTTGGCCGCTGAGTGTTAAAGATGCCAAACCCCGGTGACGTATTGGGCAGAAGTTAAATGACTCGATATCTTGAAGACGGCGAGCAGGAAGGAAAGAGTCCCTTTCTACAATGCCCAATGGGAGACGGGAGGGAAAACACAGAGAGGGAGGGAGGGGGAGAGAGGAAGGGTGAAAGAGGGAACACAAGAGGTTACTATTGGTCATTTGCATTGCTTTTTAAATCCCCACAGGGCTGCGGTGCTCCAGTCTTTTTCCTCTTTGAGTTTAAGCAGCAAATTTTACTCACACAGACTAACAACACACCAGCACTTAAAGATGACCCTGTCTTTTTCTTTTTTTTCTTTTCAAAATAAAACCACTGTGGTCCAATGCCTTTGATCCCAATCTGTACGGGCTGTTTCAACTCAAAGCCACAAAAATGTTAACACAGCACAAGAAGAGTAAATTCACAAAAAACTATTTCGCTTGAATGCATCCTCATTTAACTTCAGAGCAGGTCTAACTTTTACATACCAGGAAACCACGACTCACTGTGTCAAATGTCATGTCAGCACAGCGGATCTAAGTCTGAGAGACAATACGTCTGGTAATCAAAGGGACCAGGTTTTATTGGGTTAATTTACATTCTCTGGTTGTAAAGCTTTTCTACTCTGCCTGTAACCTCATGTCATCTCCACACTGATCTCTCTGTACAAGTCCAATGTCCCCTGCATCTTATCACCAGCCAGTCACCTTTGTCCATGTTTTCCTAGACTACTGGAAATGAAATAACGCACCAACAAAATCGATAAAGCACTGAAAGACTTTTTATATACACTTTTTCAACCTCATGTCATTACTCACGCAACCATAACTGACATCCTCTGTGCCGCATATAATCTACTTTCACAGTGTGCTACAAAAAGCCATAACCCTTATAATGGACCTAGTTTAGAAAAATAATATTTAATGGTTGATTATTAGTCGCAAGTCAATATTAGTATCTAACTAAAAATTTAGGATCCCTTCTTATCTTAGACATGTCAACCAGTCAAAAGCGGTTTACTCCAAAAAAAACTTTTATAATTCAACTAATTGATAATGCCAATACAAACTTGCCGACAACCCAAGAAAGTATGCTATATATCAATATTATATTGATATTGTGAAATGAGATAAAATATTGTGTTAGATTTTGGACATAACAATATCAAAGTGTCTTTTTCTGGGGTTGAAGGCTGCATCAGTTAGGTGACATCATTTTGACAACTGTTTTAGCTCTTGAATCATTTGTCTTGGCCCACCTGATCAACATATCCATGTTACCGAAAATTATTTATCAAAACTCTGATTGTGTAGATACTTTGCGAAAGGATCAATAGTTGACTGTTCAATATTGTCACAAAATATGGTAATATGGGAAAGTAAAAAAGGAAAATAACCTGGAAAAGTGCTTGAAAATTACAATAATTCTGTAAAATATTTTTAAATATTCAATTGTGCTAATTTTTAATATAGTTTTCTTGACATTTTACCCTAGCTTAAAAAAATATAATAATTTTCTAAATCTAAAAAAATTCTTGCAATTTGCAGGACACTTCTTGCCAAGTTGCTCATTGCCTTTTCCAACATGTTTCTGTGAACTAGATCCCTCGGGCATGATGCAGAAGGCGCTACAAGAGGTGTTATTGCATCGCATAACTCTACAAAACTGGAGCAGATCATCCGATAGTTTTGAATCCACAATTCCTCTGTGAAATTGTGGACTATCACTTGTCAGAAATCCCTCATACGTGACCACTCCCTCATATAAGGCGCTTGCCTTTCCATTATCACTTGCATAACACGCCAACGTTGCCTTTGATTAGAAATAATGACGGTAGTGCGGCGGCTGCAATAGAAATAAACCTGCTAATGTTTCGAACATCTATCGCCATGCTTCTTGGAAAGATATCACGAGAAAAGTCGCATAACATCACTCAATGAAACACTTCATCTACATTTTGAAAATATCGCTTAAGTATTGCGCAAATCTATAATGGAAAACTGCCCTACTGTGTGCAAAGCCTACAAAAAGCAATATCTCAATTACTGTCGCTGTCAGCGACATGCTGGTACTCAGAAAAAAACAAACATCAGCATGGTTGAGTGGGAAAAGTTTCTTTCTTGAAGTCTCAGGGTACCGACGGATGTAGCCATCTCCACTGAGGCAAAACTGGACAACCTGACTCAGCAACAAGTTGGTGTGAAAGCAAAGAGTAAGTGCTTTCAGGAGTAACCGGCGCCAAAATTAATCAAAGTTCCCACAAACACAATATTGGAAGAAGAAGTACATTCAGAGATTCCAGCCCTTGCAGACCCACCCAGATGTTTTCACTTCTTCTGACTACTGAGACCTCTGTTCAGGTCAACACTGAGCGGAGCTGTGCAAGGAAACACGTCACCAAACTAATTAAATTGATAAAGTTGCAAGTCATACCTGGACTTTCAGCAGTATACCATGGTATAAATATCTGACACATAGTATTGGGAAAAAATGCATCTGGAAAAGGAATCTTTACTTAATTTGAATAGGGAGACTTTTCACTTATACTTCTGTTTAAGAGAAATGGTTTTAAGTTTAAGCTACAGTAATAACGCCTTTGTTCAACCAAAGGAGCCTTTGTGTTTTCATTTCTTTCACCCTTTGAAACCTGGATTGCCATCACTTTTTTGTGCTGCTTTCAGATGTCTTTCACAAGTGTTTAAACCTTTGAACCCAGAGCAAATTGGTTTGATTTCTTTTAAATACATGGGGGGAAGGTGATGAGCAACTTGTAAAAAGAAAGTTAAAATTTTAGACAATTTTTTCAGGTTATTTCCTTGTTATTTTTTTCATAACTTTTTTGTTCAAAATTTCAGGTGATTTTCTTATAGTTTTTTTATTTTTTTTTTTAGTTTTCTTGGGCTACATTTTGGTTCATTTCTTCTTATTCCATTACTTTTCAAGGACCTTTAATATCTTGTCCTTCTTGCCTAAACGTTTTAACATATCAGATTCAAACATAATTTCAGCTAGCATACATGAAGGGATGAGAGCGGGAGAGAGAGAACAACGCAGGGAGAAACTGAGGAAATGTACACGATGGAAAATAAAAAGGTCCACATCAAAAGATATTAGAACTACATTATCAGTCAACAGCTGCAGAAATTAAATTTGCTGTAACGTTACACGACATAAAATGCTATCTACGAAACCTTACTGTACAGGGCTCCTTCAGATCAACCCTTTGAAACCTGAACAAACTGGCTGGATTTCTTTCAAAAACATTGTAAGAAGGCAATGAGCAACAAAAGAAAAACTGACCCAAAAATTTGCAAGAAATTTGTAGAAAGAACAAGAAAATTATCTGAAAATAAGTGGGAAAAAACCAAAAACAAACAAACACGACTCATCAAAAAGTGCCTAAAAATGATATAATTCTGTAAAATAACTTTAAGTATATAATTACTATAATTATAAATATAGTTTTTTCCCTTGCTTTGCAAAAAGCATTTCTACATCTACTCATTTCTTACAGCTTGTGGAACATTTTTTACCAAGTTGCACATCGTACTTTTTTCCATGTTTTTGATAGACATTGCTTAGGGTTTGATGGTTTACATACTTGTGAAATGTATCCAAAAGCAGCACAAGAAAAGTGATGTTGCCCCAGGTTTCAAAGGGTTAAGGCAAGTAAGATTTAAGACTTTCTAAGATTTTCAACATGCCTCTCAGAATGAAATTTGAAACAAATATCACAATATCAAAAATTTAATGTGTGTGGCGGACTTTGCCAAGCTGAACTGTAACTATAATAATAATAATAATAATAATAATAATAATAATAATAATAATAATTCCCTAATACACCATTATAGTTTCTGAGACAGTTATTGAATTGTGAAAATCACATATAGTTGCAAGCCTTGATACCACATTAACAGTAGCAATGGATGTCAGGTCTGTGCAACTCCTCATAGGGAACTAACTAGATAAAATATGTAAAACCACCTGTGAGGGTGGAACAGGTATATTAAAGGGCTTGATTAGGCACCTGCACACTTCAACCAGACACAACTAGCAAAGAAAACGACACAAATTATCTCAGCCCTGCAGCTTTTGTCAAGCTGAAATTAGCTTAACTTGCAGTTAGCCCTGTGGTTAGTTGGTAAGGTTAGGGTCCGTTAATTTCGCAATCACGTTATGTAAACAACTTGAAAAAGTCGCAACTTTAAACACATTTAACAAGTTTCGTGTTGACACTGCTGACACTAGCTTTTAGTTTGACCTCAAACTTGCTGCTAACATTAGCTAGTTAGTTGGTCAACCAGTCTTGTTGTCAGTTAACACCAGACAAACAAACACAGCTAGCTACAAGTTCAGCGTGTAAACATTAGCCAACGTTAACGACAGCTGCACGTAGAAACGGTTAACTCACTCGCCTTCAAACACACCTGATGAAAAAGAAATAAAACTAGGTGTTTAGATGAGATTAGCTTCAATCCAAACAAGGCCAGTATCTTTAACGTTAGCTAACACCCCCGCACTGGAAACCAACTCCCTTTTAACAAGTTCAACTTAGCTAACTTAGCTAAGCTAACTTAGCATCGCGGCTAACACAAACATGACAACAGGTGAAATTAGTTGACTTGCCGGAGACTTCACGAGTTTGCAACCACTTCTCGGTTGCTGTGAGTTTGCTACTCCGCCCGTTTGTGACTGTTGACAGAGGCTTTGACAACCGGAGCTAGCATGTTAGCTCGCTAGCTGCGTCGTTACATCATGTGATTCAGCGGCCCCGGGCAGCGCGAGGCGGCGCAGCAGGAAGCGGAGTCATCGCGGGCAGGTTTCTGCCCAGAGTGCGGTCTGACAGGCAACTGACAGACCACCTGCCCAGAGTTCGGTCTGACAGGCAACTGACAGTGACGAATTTACGATGTAAACATTTAATTTGTTAATTTAAAAAAAGCTAAAGTTGGCAGTTCAGATAGAACAAATGAAAGAAAGAAAAAAAACACTTATAAAACATGTCTCATTAAGTGCCACACAAACCATTTATAAAGATCCACATGGTGTCTAATAAAAATGAAATGACATGGGAAAATACCCAAAAAGTCTGATGATTAAAGAGTTTGTTTCAGCTGGGGATGCCAGTTGAGACAAACCATGCCAGTTGGCACTGTTAACTATTAGCAAACAGTGGTAGAAGAAGGGTTAAAATCCTTCACTAAGTAAAAATAGTGATACCACACTGAAAATACTCTTTAACAAGTAAAAGCCCTGCATTGAAAATGTAACATGAGTAAAAGTAAGTATTATCAGGAAATTGTATTTAAAGTATTACAAGTACCCAATGCAGAAAAATCTTAGAAGACAATAACCACACAAAATAAATAAATTAATTAAAAAAAGGTTTTTTTAAAAAAAGGAAAAGAAACCCTTCTGAAATAAATTCATCTTAAAAAAAGACACAAAAACCTTCAAAATTACTTAAAAGATGAAGAAAAAGAAACATAAAATATGAAAAATAAAAATACACACCCCCAAAACTCAAAATAGTTAGTTAATTTTCAGTGAATTAACTGATTAAGTAAAAAAATCACTGCAGCTGTATTTGTTTAAACTGTTTTGAGAAATAATAATAATAATAATAATAATAATAATAATAATAATAATAATAATAATAATAATAATAATAATAATAATAATAAGAATCATAATAATAATAAGTATTAAATAACAAAATTAAAACTTTTAAAGAAAAAAATCGGGTCGGAGCCGCCGCTGGAGGGCGGGCTCATCGAAGGCAAAACAGGAAGCACATCCGGAAACAGACGAAGAAGCCGAAAGAAAACAATCACAAGCTGCTCGTCGCGTTTCTTTTTTTTTCTGCACATTTTGGGCATATTTCTGCTGTATCGCAGTGTTTTGACAAAAAGGACACCATGCCGGTTATCTGCGCGGCCATAGGGTGCAACAATAAGTTTGTGAAGGGATCGGAAATCAGATTTTACAGGTACGTTTTTACCGGTTCAGAGTTAGTTTGTAGTTCCGTTAGCTACAAAGTGTAACGTATAACTTTGCTTTTAAATGACACTATTTAGCGATATCGCCTCTTGGTCAAGTTTGAAGGACACGTTAAAACTAGATCTGCGTACGATTTCAGAACATCCGGCACCCGTACATAAATGCTAGTCCTCGTAGCGACAGTCTTATAATTTAAAAAAATGAAACCAAATTACATGATATGGCATCTATTCTGGATATGATACTGTGCGTTTTTGGTGAACTAAACCCCATTTTTAAAGAAATTGAT
Source organism: Plectropomus leopardus (assembly GCF_026936395.1). Lineage (NCBI taxonomy): Eukaryota > Metazoa > Chordata > Actinopteri > Perciformes > Serranidae > Plectropomus > Plectropomus leopardus. The sequence goes on along the minus strand of NC_142176.1, from coordinate 5,561,372 downwards.
TTGGGAATGTTTTATTGTTTTTAGGACATTTCTAGGAGTGAATGAATGAATGAATGAATGAATGATTCTAGGACTTAAGGACATTTAGAGCACATTTCTGGGACTTTAGGAGGTTTCTTAAATTTAGGACGTTTCCTGGATTTTAGGACGTTTCTTAGATTTTAGTACTTTTTTACACTTACATAGTTTTACAGAGTTTTCTAACACAAAAAGAAATCAAAAAGATGTGTAACTGATGACAGTGTAGTAAACACTGGGAGAAGATGATGATCAACACTAATCATAAACAATAAACAGCACTTAACATAACAGTGCAAATCATAAGAAATTATTGGAGGTATATGGGAGGCGACTTAATAATAATTCAGTAACACACAGGTTACTGATGACTCGTAATGACTTTCTGCAGAATTTCACTTGTCCACTTCAACATTTCCACCACACAGAAACGAGTCACTATTCACAGGTGTGAAAGGCATCTTAACCACCTGTTAAGACAACTAATAAATCTATTTTACATATCTGATGAAGCAGGATTTCCATGATTGTGTCTAGCTGCAAAACAATTGAGGTTTAAATTCCCTGCAGCCCGTTTAGAAACCATCTCGTCTCTCCTCTGTGCATCAGGTTCCCGCTCAGCAAACCTCAACTTTCCAGCAAATGGGTGCACAGTCTGGGGATGAAAAGCTTCATCCCGACCGCCAACACCTGCCTCTGCTCGGAGCATTTCAGGACCGACTGCTTCAGGGATTACAACGGCAAACAGTTTCTGAGGGAGGACGCCGTGCCCACCATATTCAGCCACGGGCAGGACTCCTCAAAGGTGTGAGATTATTCGGACTGTTTTTCTCTAACGGTTCGTCTTCAGGGTCAACAAGATAATCCTTTATTAGTCCCACAGTGGGGAAATTTCCAACATTGCAGCAGCAAAGGGATAGCAAAATAGCAAGATAACTGTGCAAAATAAACTATATTAATAAATAAGTACAAAAAACGTGCAGGATGAAGATGAAGGAAATAAGCACAGAGGACGACATAAACAAACAATATATACAGTATTTACAACGCCGAGAAACTCAACAGTTAAATAAAGAATGTTCACAGTTGCATGGGTGAAAGTGAAATTGCACTTGTGGTATTAAGCTGTACAGGTGGAGTCAGTTATTGTTGTGTGTGGTCTACTGGGAGCAGTGCTGGTTGTACAGTCTGACTGCAGCAGGGAGGAAGGACCTGCAGTAACGCTCCTTCACACACTTGGGGTGAAGCAGTCTGTCACTGAAGGAGCTTTCCAGTGCAGTCAGGGTGTCATGCATGGGGTGGGAGTCGTTCTCCAGCATGGATGACAGCTTAGCCATCATCCTCTTTTCTCCCACCACCTGCACTGAGTCTAAGGGGCACCCCAGGACAGAGCTGGCCATCATCTATTATTATTTCATCAAGTCATCCTGTTTTATGAACTGTGAATATTCCACAGATTGAACTTCGTAAAAGAGGGGTGGTGTCAAAGGAGACAAACGCCGCAAATCAGATGGGATCACAGGCGGACAGAGACAGAGCGAGAGAGGCCATCAGTCTACGCAGAGAGAAGAGAGGAGGAATGAGGGTGAGTTTTCTCTGCACGGTCGATAATGTTGTGTTTGTTGTTTTTTCTTAACATTACATTTTGCTTTTTTTTCATTGTTAGTATTATTGTTACTATCAGGATAAAATTGTGAATCGCAATTTTTGTGACATTAAATTTTCATATCATACCGTGCTAGCTGACGTCACAGTTTAAGAAAGTAAAATTTGCTATTATTTTATTATTTCTTCTTATTAAAAGGCCTTCACTTTGATTCTTTTGACTTAAAAAAACAGTCCATAATGTTTTGTGAGACACGTAGGTTATTTAGATGTAAAATGTCAATACTGATAAAATTGGAGTTTATGCAAGGATGCAGAGAGTTGCAAAATTCATCATTTATTTAAAAAAATGAACACAGTTTCAGATATCAGAGTTAAATGTAAAAATGATCAGATTGTTTTAAATATTATGAGTTTCAAAAGTTGCCTCTGGTGGAGCCTTGTTTGTTAAAATGTAATAGTAAGATATTGGTATTTTTATTTTCAGTGTCCACTGGTGAAATTGGATCATTTGAAACGAAGCCGTCTCGGTGCTGATTTAAGAGCATTTTTAAGACGCCTGTTTTCTTCTTTTGATTTACTGTAAAAAAATGCACAAACTATTGTGGGGATAATTTACGTTAACATAAAATGTTTTCATTTATTTTGTCACAGGGTGGACGAGGAGGCCGTGGAGGAAAACAGCTGGCTGACAGGTGAGGCAGTTTGTGGGTGTTGGTCCTAAATATTATAAACTGCAACACTTTATTACAAAACAACAGCTGGAATATGGTGATTTTATCCATCATGTATAAATGAGATGAATTAAATTTGACCGTTGATTTGACTTTTGTTTCATAATAACGTGAAAGACAAAAATGTCCCCATGTGTTTCAGCGAGTGTTTGATAATATTAATTGTAATTGTTGGACTGTGGTGGATGTTGACTGTGTTGAACCATAAAAGATGTACATTTTTATTTTACTATGACCATTTTATGCTTTCAATTTTAAATAAAACTGAAGAGTAATTAAAGAAAACCACTAAGAGGGAAAAATGCTCGAAGTGGACTCAATCAGTGATGATAATATTAATATTGATAATAATAACATTTATATAGCACAGAGTTTACAAAGTACTTTGACAAACAAAGCAAAGCAGAAATGGGATAAATAGACGGCGATACAACAACGGAAAGCTAAACAGCCTCACTGAGTACAAGACGAAACCACGGTGGAGTATAAAATTAAAACAATGGGACAAATAGTGCAAGATGCAGGACGTAAAATATAAATATAAAATAACAACAAAAACAATAAAAGCAATAAACCACAAAAAAGGAATAAAATAAATAAAACAAAAATAAAAAGTTAAAAGAAATAAAAGAAATAAAATAAAATAAAAAGATGACATCACGTAAAAGCAAGTGTGTAAAAACGGGTCGTCAGAAGTGATTTAAAAGAAGTCACTGAGTCTGCGAGCCTTATTTCCTCGGGCAGGTCGTTTCAAAGCCGAAGGGCCACGATGGCAAAACCACGGTCACCTAAGATTTGAGCCACGACTTTGGAACGGCCTGAAGGGCCACACGAGGATCTAAACCTGCAACCTAAAGGGTCAACATTTCTGTTTTGTAGCTTAGGGTCAGACCTAAACAAGCTTTAAAAGTGATCAGTAATCTTAAAATCATTTCTGAAACGAGCAGGGAGCCTATGAAGGGCAGCGAGGATCGGGCTGACGTGTTTCCGTCTGTTAAAATGTGCGAGAAGTCGAGCTGCTGCATTCTGAAGTGTCTGATCTGGTGCCTGCAGGCAGAGCATCGGAGCCAAGAGCCGAGTGTACGACAACAAAGGCCGACTGCTCTCCAACAGCAAGGACATGTGCGACTGTCTGGATGTGGACTGTATGGGCTGCTTCTACCCGTGCCCCGACTGCGGCTCACGCAAGTGCGGGGTCGAGTGCCGCTGCGACAGGAAGTGGCTTTACGAGCAGGTGGAGGTGGAGGGCGGAGAGATCATCCGGAACAAGTACGCCGTCTAAAAAGCAGCGACTCTTTTGGGGGGCATCCCTGATTTCAGCTGCAAGTCACGCTGATTTAAGACTGTAACACTGTTTTTTTTTTTTAAGGAATCTTCCACAGTTTTTACTGATATTTATCAGGTTTTGCGAAGCCTCTGCCCGTGGTGGAAAACGCTGCAGAACATTGTAAGTATTCTGCTGAGTGTAAAATGTGCTTTTTGTTGCTCTTAAAAATGTATTTCTGTTTCATTTGAAGTTTTTTTTGATTTTGCAGTAAAACGTTTGTGCCATTCTGTGTTAATAAAGTATTTTTGTTTATGTTTAGTGCCTGCACTGTAACATCTGCAGAACTTAATCTGATGTTTTCATGTCAAACCGTCACAAATGAAATCCCAAATTACAGTTTATCCCAATAAACTGCTTAATTTTATTTTGTTTAGCAGTTTCTCTCCTATTTAAACTTCTTACAGAATAGAAAAATATATAAGAAGTCATATTACATCTGAAATACACAACTAATATCAAGACATAAAAAACGTTAACGAGTTATGGGAGAGTAATGGTTTCACTTAACTATAAAATCTTAAAAATAGAAAAGAAACAGCTGAGACCAAAAATGTTCCCGAAACCTTCTTGCACTGTAAGCAATCTGTAATCGTAAAGACTTTTTTTTGCATATTAAATAAAACAAATAATTCTTTAATCCCTGGCAGTTTTTTCTAGTATGAGGAGAAAAAAATGTTTTGTTTATTTTTAAAGATTATTTTGGATTTTTGCCTGCAGCTGCTGCGGCAAGGACTGGTTAGGGTTAGGGACTGTTCATCACTTGTGATGGAGGAAAGGGGTGCTGCAAAATGGGTCAGGCATTAAAAAAAATGAAAAAACTACGCACTGAGGAGGGGCTTGTGTTTTTAATTTTGGCTTAGGTGAGGGGCATACAACTTGAAAAGGCATGATTGTATATTTATTTTAAATAAAAAAGTCACACCCCAGCCGCCCCCTTCCTCTGATAAATAAAGTACAATCCCAAAACTGTCTGGCTGTGGACGTGGCCGCAGCAAAACATACTTTAGTCACCTAAAAAAATTAAAATTAGTTGAAGTGTACATTATATTTGAATATGTTCTCCTCTTTAACTTCCACAACAGCTGATGGAGGCAGCGGTAGAGCAGCAGCTCCTCCGTTCAGTGGAATAAAATGACTTTTTTTCAGTGAAGTCTGATGTTTTTCATGTAATGGTTTCAAATCCTCGTCAGTTCGGGCTGTTTTACTGCAAGGTAAAGCAGTGAAAATATTCTAAATATAAAGTACATGTAAACTAATGATGTTTTTTTAGGTGTAAAACTAATCAATAAAGACAGAGTTTGCGCAGCGCTGTTTGATTATATGTAATATGCTGAAAATGGGGCGTATCTCCACCTGTGGAGGAATCAGACATATTTCCATCAATAAATGGATTATTCCCCGGTGCTTGTATACTGGAACTAGACCAGTAGTCCAGTTAAAAAACCTAGTCAGGCTATGACCGTAGCTCGACTAAACTATGCATGTAAATGCACTGAATATAGCGCACACTGAGGAAATTATCACATCAATCAACTACATTTACCATTAACATTAAATGGACGTCCACATGAAACGTGGTCCGATGTTAAGCCACGGGCACTTGTGTGGGGGAAGGTTATGCTTCCTCAGTGACGGCATACATTCATCCCATTATGTGTATTACAGAAAGCACCATCAGTGTTACACTGAGGCCTTTTAACAAGCAGAGCCGTTAATTAACGTGTCTGTGGAGTCATCCCTTAAAAATGTAATTAATTTTTATTTCCGCCGGAGTCATTTTTTGTCCCTTCGTCACAGACTGTGAGGGCCCGTCTCTTTTTTACTTCCCCTGACACACTGACCAAAGGCGGCAGGCGAGCAGCAGCATGACACAGCAGTTCATCACGCTGCCTAAAGAAAGAGCTGCAGAATCTGCTCAGACAGTAACGTCTCATTTATACACATCCTGCTGTCCTTGAGCTCAGCGGCAGGTCAAGTGTCGTGCAGCTCGGTGCTGCTTTGTCTCCATATCCTCCAGCTTATTCCCAGGGAACATTTGCAGCAAAAATATGGTCCTGCCAAATCTGAACTTTGAGGAGTTATAATGGTGGATATTTTTGTTTTTAAAGGGCATGGAAATTAAATGTTAGTCCTCATCTTGTAGGAGGAATGTGGAGCGCAGTCATCTCAGTATGACTGCACAAAAACTTGTTTTGGTGACTGTGGGTGTGCTGTTCTGTTTTTTTCATTATGCCTTTTTATAGCTCAATTTTAAAGGGCTACATATAAATGAAGCTTATTAATATTCATAAAAGCGAGTCGATGAGAGCGGAGAGCCAGTCGATGCAAACAAGTCGTTCATCAAAGCAGCTGAAGTTTTGTTCCAAAGTCCAATTTAAGTTCAAGCTCAAATATTTTCTCAGTGGGAACATTTGTGTAGCACCAGCTCCAAGTACAGGAGACACTCCAGAAGCAGAAATCGGCCTTTAAAAGACGCCTACGCCCTCATACTGACTGCTGTGAGGAATATTAACCACATTAGTTACTGTTATATTGATGACAGGAGTAACATCAGAGCATTTTGCTCAGAGAGGAGTTCATCTCTTCCTGTCTTGTGAACCATTTGTAGGGTCTAAATGCCACTTGATTTTCACATAAGTTCCCCACAATGAATATGAGGTTTAAAATTGAATCCTCCATCATGTTTTTATCCACTAATTACATGGTTCAAGGAATGGCATTGTTGTTGCTAACTTTTCCTCAAAGGGTGAGTTAACCACTTTCAAATTGGACCCTATTTTTTCCATGTTTTTGTGTTAAAGTTACCAAAGGGAACAATGTTTTTTTAAACTGGTCCAGTGTTGAGTGAGAGTGATCCACACAGCAGCGGCGAAATGGGCAACAATGTAACCATTCAAGGCATGTTCGCACTGTCAGTTTACTTTCACTGACAGTAACATATTATGGAAACGGTCCCGGCAGATGTAGACCTTTTTGTTAAAGAGAAAGATCAATTTTGTTTAACCAGACACAGCCCCAAAGTTGCTATCGCTAACCCCACCAGAGTACCTTTAGAAAGTAATTTTATCATTGCAATACACTCAAAGTCGACTGAAACAAAATAAAAGTCACAAAAACTGTCCTGATTCATCTCTCCGCTGTTCCAGAGACCAACGACCTTTTTTTTTTTTTGTTCAAATAAACCCTTAATTCATCTAGTTAGATGTGAAAATATTCTTTACTCTGTCACTGTCAACACTGGAGCTCCCCAAGGCTTTAGTCCCTAACTATACGCCACACAAGTGATACTCACTTTACAGCCCACAGGCCAAATTTGGCCCCCTAATAGGGTCCCGAGTGGCCCTCCAATTATTTTCTAATTCACAATAAAAATCAAGTGATTCACACTGGGAATTGTTTTTGTTCTGTCTAGTATAGTACAGCTGAAGTCCTAGTTAAGCCCCTAATGTCCTAAAATTCTAGAAACATCTTAAAATCCTAGAACATCCTAAAATGTCAGAAACTTCATAAAATACAAGAAATGTCATAAAGTCCTAAAAACATCCTAAAATACTAGAAATGTCCTAAAATCCTCAAAACATCCTTAAATCCTACAAGCATCCTAAACACTGAAAAATTTGCTACAGTCCTGCAAACGTGCTAAAATCCTAGAAACATCCTAAAAACCTGTAAATGTTCTAAAATTCATGAATCGCCTAAAATCCTAGTAACATCCTAAAGTCCTTGAAATGTCTTAAAATCGTAGAAATGTATTAAATCCGAGAAATGTTATAAAAACCTAGAAATGTCCTAAAATTGGAGAAATGTCCTCAAATCCTAGAAATGACAAAAAATTCATGAATTGCCTAAAATCTGAGAAATGTCCTAAAATCCTTTAAACATCCTAAAATCCTTGAAACATGTATGGGGCTGCTGCAACTGGCCCCTGGCCCTCCTGCCATTTTGCAAAAGTGCCCCCCAAGTTGGGCTGGGCGATAAATACCGATTCCGATATCAATCGCGATATAACTTTTCCTCGATTGAAATATGAGATGTAGTCGAGAGAATGTCAATAGAAGGCGGTTTGAGTTCAGGTGTAGTGAGTTTCCAGCTCGGTTATGTTGAAAGAATAAACTGATATCTGATGTTTGATTCCTTCCAACAACAAGCAGAACAACATGTAAATATTCAGAGATCACAGTTACTTAGGGACTGTTCTGTAGCTGCGCTGCTTCCTGACAGTTTGGGGAATATTATTTTTGTACAATTCAAGTTGACATAAGACGATAAGAGGGAAAAAAAAAACAAAATATAAAAATGAAATCTATTTTGCTCTTGAAAATGAGTGTCTGAAATGTCGTTCTTTTAATGAAAATGCACAAATTAAATTAATCTTTACTCACATCTCAGTCTTTCATACCCTCAGGTAATGAAAAACAAATATAAAGAAGTTATCTGTATCTTATCAGCCACAAGAAGATGGAAATTATCGGATTATCTGTCGGTTGAAATAATCATTATTGTGCATCACTGGTTATGGTATCTTCATATCTCACTTAGGAGTCAAAGGGAACCTTTCAGCTTGACAGAAATAGTGATTTGATGTATATCGTGATATGTATCGATATCGACTGATATGAAAATTATTATCGTGATGAGACTTTTTTCCATATCGCCCAGCCCTACCCCCAAGCAAAGCAAGCACAGTACCCCTGCTCTGCCCTGACGCCTCTGTTAATGCCCTGACTTTTTTACAGACAGCCATGTTCCCCTCAGGATGAACTTTAATAACTTTGGCAATCCTACAACTTTATATAAAGCTCCATTGTCAGGTCCAAATTTTAATTTGTACCCTGCGTATCAATAGTCGTGTTAATAGGCTCTATGATTTCATTTGCTAACACAAAGCAGTCCAGTTGCAGTGGGAATGAATAAATTAGTGGTTGTTTCAGTGAAGGGCTGCAGCTCTGGATCTTAAATTTAAACTGTAAAGCAGAATACAATACAAAAACTATACAAAAACAAACGCAGGAAAGTGCATATTCCTTTGTTCATGCAGAGCCCGGTGAGCTCTGAACAGCCGTTAATAAAAGATGATAATGATAATAGTGTGCTCTGGACCGTGCCATCAAATAATATTTTGTCCTTACTTTTCATAAAATTCAACTCAGGAGAGAATTCATCACATCCTTACACAAAACCATCCACTACATGAGCGCGTCCTCCCTCCAGCAGAGCGACAGACTCGTCTATAAACTTGATAAAATGTCCATCTAAATATTGGCTGCGGCAGTCATTAGTGAGGAGGGAGCACGGACCTCCGGGGAGCCGCCGGATAAAAACCAGCCACCATTAAAGGACACCGATGACCCGAATAGACTGAAATCTGTCAGCAGATATCCAGCCTGCAGTGTTCACACTGAACTGTGACACGAGTCGGCGTGAGTTCACGGATGACTATGAACACGAGGGTGAAGAGGTCGAAGGTTTTCTGGATGTTGACAGAGGAGATGAAGCGATGGAGCTGCACCCTCCTTCACTCATACGTATACAGCTAAGTGTACACGCTGTCATAAATCTGAGGTGTCGCCAGCTTGTTTTAATATATTCAGTCCTGCTGAAATTATTGGTCAATTAATAATATGTAGAACTAATATTAACCTATTAACCACTTCTGCCATTTATCAAAAATCGAAACTAAGAGTTTATAAACACACGAACGCCTCTGTAAGGCTGCACTTACACACAGCTTAAGCAAAACGCTTGTTTTACCATGTAAGATGGTCACAGTGACAAGTCTAACATGCATAATATTAAACTATAGACGCAAAATAAAAAGTACATAATTCTTCATGCATACGCAAAAAAATAAAAATAAATAAATCTAGCTTCTGTGTTTATTTAAGGGACATATAAAATGTGTTTTGTATATGTAACTGCTGGACAGAGTCATCTGTTTTAAGACCATCAACAAGAAAAATGAATGTGCAATTTTCAGCCAAAATCACATAATGTGGTTTTTTTTCCAATTTTGTAAAAGGAATTTTCAGTTCAATGTGAAACAATACAGATATGATAGTGTACAGTTTGATTAGCCCCTGACTTCAATAAGGTGGCACCAAACTGTGGCTCCAAAGCAATATTCGAACACTGTCACCGACGTCATTATCTTTCCTTATTTTCAGTTTCCTCGTTTACCTCCGTGGTATGTGGCCTACTGAACATGCACCGTAGGGTTTAGTAGTTTAGAGTTCCCGCTCTGCTCCGAGACTATACATTGTGATGACATCACTAATTTTTAAATTGCTTTTCTCGACTCGATGAAAGTTTTTTTGTTTTGCAAATATAAAACCTCCATGAATCAAACGTCATAATAGAACTCAACAGTCAACAGTTTTACAGACGCGTCTTTTATAATGGTGGTCGATGGGGAAAATGCATTTTGGGCCACAGGGAAGTAGCCACTGGAAAAAAATGGAAGAAAGGATGTGTAAAATACAAAATGAAATGCTCATCTTAGTTTAGCTGGTTAGCAAGCTAACTTGCCAATCAGCACCAAAGAATAGCTGAGGCTGACTGGGATGTCACTGGTTTTTTAAATAGTTAAGAGGAGGACTGAAATGTCTGTGCAAAAATGTCCTTACAATTGATAAAATAGCATTTGAGACATTTCAGTTTGGACTAAAGTGGTCCAACTCATAAACTTTGCCATCAAAAGAGCTAAAAATGCAATACTGGTATGTTACTGAAATGTTTTTCTTTGTTTGACATCATTGTAAATTTAAGAGATTTGGGTTTTTGACAGTTGACTGGACAAACGTCACTTTAATCTATGAAAATATTTTTCTTAATCTTAAGATCTTAATCATTTTCTTCACCACTGAAAACAATACAATGGTTTTTAAAAAATAAAGATGAGTAGAGCAAATAAAACACATAAATATGTAATAAAAATAATCACTACCTGCAGCCCTAAAACTAGTTATCATCCTGTTTTTGTATATTTAACAACGGGAAGAAATCCACAAAGTAATTTAAACCTCTGGGCAAGAAGATAAGAATTTCCCAGGCTCATGTTTTGGTGTGTAAGATACTTTTTTCTCTAAAACATAACACCAGATTTCTTTAACAAAATTACTGGTTAGCTTCTGGCCAAGGAGAAATTAATAAGAGGTTGGTATCGTTTAGAAATTGGAGCTCTGCCATTATTGTCTCTTTTTAGCCATAACTATGAAACCAACAGAGATCACAGACGATTTCCAACTGTAGCTCGAGGGTTTGGGATCGATTAATTCAATTTCTCCAAAGCTGTAAGAGGTGGATTAGATGTCTCTGGGGAGGTTTGTGCTCTTCTAATGACTTTTATTTGTCAGCAGCAAAGAATTATATTGCTGTGCTACAATAACTTTATCCACGTTTTTTAAAAATCCAATTAATTTTTCAACTATGAACTTTGCCACAAATAATGCATTTTAAATAGACTTTTTGTTAAACCTTTGAAACCTCAGCAATTTGTTTTTCCTTTCAAAAACACAGAGAAAACATAACAAGAAACGGACAAAATAATTTGCAAAGACATTAGAAAAATGTCTCGTTTAAAAAAAAACGAGAAATTTACCTGAAAATAAACCCAAAAAAAAGAATGAAAAACAAACAAGAAAATTACCTAAAAAGTGCTGAAAAATATAAATGTATTTACTGCATATATATTTTTTGTAACATAATTTTAAATATTAAAATATCATAATTATAAATTTAATGATCTGGACATTTTTCCCAGTTTTTTTTTTTGTTGGTAATTTTCTAATAATCCTTCCCTCATTTTTTAAAAACTATTTTTGACGTATTTTCCTTGTCACCTTTAACTAATTCCTTGTAATTGTTGGTACATCTCTTGCCAGGTTGGTCGTTGCGTTTTTTCCCATGTTTTCAAGAGTAATCAAACTAAAATTTGCTCAGAATACTTGTGAAAGTGATGAAAATCCAGGTTTCAAAGGGTTAATGAAGAGATAAGGTTAGATAAGGTTGATGAGCTGATGCTCTCTTTAAAGTATGCGTGTGAATGCATGTGTTTTCTTTGACTGATGTCCCATGTGTTGATGTTTTGGAGTATTTTTTGACGTAAACGGTGGCTATTTTGTGTTTTTTTGCTTTATTTGCGCACTTTAGAATCGGTAACATTTCTCATGTTTTGTCAGCGTATAATTTAATCAGGCCGTCCTTGTAAAACAGAGTTTGCTCCCAATGGCCTTCCCTGTTTAAATAAATAAAAGTAAAGAGAAAATTCACTTCAGTAAAGCAGCTGATCGGAGCCCCGGAGCAAACTGAGGCCGCTCAGGCTGAAGAGCTGCAGCTGGAGGACGAGAAACACTGAACTGGAACAGCTTTCTCATCCAGACCAGCACATCCATTTCACTCATGTGCCACCTTTCAGTGTGGTGTGGAGCAAATGTATCTTTTCACATGTGCAATTATCTACTATTTGCAATTAGTGTAAATATTTTTAACCCAGTATGCACCTTGTTTTTTTTTTTTTTTTACAATTCCACTTTTCTTCATTTACTATTGCACCTTGTTTTACCCCCCTTTTTTTACTATTGCACCTTGTTTTACTCCCCTTTTTTTACAATTGCACTTTGTTTTTTATACTCCTGCACCTTGTTTTTTACTTTTGCACCTTGTTTTTTTTACTTTTGCACCTTGTTCTACCACCCTTTTTTACTATTGCACCTTGTTTTATCCCCCCCCCTTTTTTTTTTTTACAACTGCACTTTGTTTTTTTTACTCCTGCACCTTGTTTTTTACTTTTGCACCTTGTTTTTTTTTTTTTACTATTGCCCCTTGTTTACCCCCCCTTTTTTACTATTGCACCTTGTTTTTTAAAAATTGCACCTTGTTTTTTTTTTTACTCTTGCACCTTGTTTTTTTTACTATTGCAACTCAGTTTTTTAAAATTGCATTTTGGGTTTTTTTTTTTTACTGTTGCACCTTGTTTTTTTTCTATTGCACCTTTTTTTTTTACTGTCGCACCCTATGTTTTACTATTTAGCTTGTTTTTTTGCTTGCTCATCTTGGACACACCTTGCTGCTGTAACAATGTGATTTCCCGATTATGGGACTAATGAAGGATTATCTTATCTTATGCCAGTTCCACTTGAATGACTAATCAGTCCCATTCAGCCGCAGCACTGAGCTCAGTAAATTTTCCATGAGGACAAAGCACAGCTGAATACACTGCCCAAAAGTGACATCTGTTGGCCAAATATGATATTTGCAAAATGTGATGCTGCTGATGCTCTTAGTGATATATGTATGATTTAAATCAACAAAATCGTTTTCATTTAGCCAATGGCCCCACAAACACAGAAACCTGTTCTTGTTTAAATCTGCACATATTTTAATGCATGTGTGATAAAATAATGGAAATTTTGCAAACTGCCCTGTTATTTTCTTTATGAAATTGACGTCCACTTCAGTACATTGTATGTACTGAATTAAAATAGATGACATCATATTAAAACAGGAAGTACCAACTTTTTTAATCCCATCCCTTCTCCACAAGTCACTGGATTTTATTTTTATTTTTTATTTTTGTTGTATTCTATTTTTAACTAGCTTCATTATCAATTTAAACCTTTATGCCAATTAAACTAAATTAATTAAATATCTACAATTTGTGATGATTATTTACAGAAAAAAGACAAAGATAAACCGGGAAAAATAACTAAACAAACAGCTGCTCATAAACTAATAAATTTGATATAATTGATAAAATTGAGGTAAAATATTAAGGTGAAAAACTTTTTTTGTTTGTCATTAAACTGGCAGAATTTACATACTCTGTGTGTGTGTGTGTGTGTGTGTGTGTGTGTGTGTTTTATTTTCAGCTTTCTTCATTTTGTTTTTGTTCTGGTCTGACTTATATAATTCCCTCCAGACGCTCTCTCTCCACCTCCTGCTAATGTCCAGACTGACCACCTGCTTCTGTTGTTTGTCCTCAACGCTCAATCAAAGCTGTGACTGTCTGAGGGACGACACAGAGAGCGTCCTGAAGAGGATCTCTGCCAAAGACACATGTCTGCCAAAGAGACATGACAGAAATATAAAGATGTAAAGTTACACAGTGTTTTTTTTGGTTGGTATTTGGGATTAGGTTTTTTTTCATGTCTAGGCAAGGTAGCTTTAATTGTATAACACATTTCATACAACTGGGCAATACAAAGTGTTTTACAGAGCAATAAAATAGAAAAACATAATAAAGGATACAGATTTACAATAATAAAGAGAAAAAAATACTATACTTAAAAAAATTAAAATAAATATCACCATTAATAATGGCAAAAGTGCAGACAAGAGGTGTAAAGCTAAAAAGATTATTTAAAAGTTTAAAAATTTCCGGGTGGAGTACAGTAGGGTGTAAATAAAGGAACGTTTTTTGCGTTGACTTTAAAGTGTTCAGAGTCGAGGTTATTCCAGGTTTGTGCTGCATGATAACTAAACGTTGCTTCATCATGTTTTTTATTAACTTTTGGGACGTCAGTAGGCCGGCTCCAGATGTCTCGAGGGCCCTTGAAGATTAATATGTTACAAGCATGTCAGAGATATATTTTGACGCTGAGTCACAATGATTTATAGACAAACAGTGAGATTTTTAAATCAATTTTCCAAGTGACAGGTAGCCAGGATTTTAGAACCGGAGTAATGTGGTCAGATTTCCTAGTTTTTGTCTATTATAGATTTCTTGGCAAGAGGATATTTTATTCTGTGAGTAAATCATTAATTCAACGCAGTTTGACAAAAAACCAGTGCATTAATTATGGACTTCGTATTAAAGGGTTGTTGTTAATATTGCATTTTATTCCTGCTTTGTTCTTTTATCACACTGCTGTCCTCTAACCCTGAACGTGATCGCAGCACTCAGATATTTCCCTTTTTCACAGGAGTGCCGGCGGCAGTGACAGATATCGTTCTGCTCACTCAGACATTTTTACATACTTCAGGTGTTGTTCAGGGAGGATTTGTCAGAGTGGTGTTACTGGGAGGTCAGTTTGAGTGGTTGGATTTGGTCAAAGACATCAGCAGATCACTGACATGTGACTCAGTTTGTGGGGTATAGACTGCTCCCCAAATGTTTCTTTTGTGTCTCTTTCCGACAAAACAAGACAAGCACACCAGTGTCGAGCACTCAGTCCTCCAGGATCAGAATGTGCCTGGATTATAATTCAGGTATTCTCCCTTTTACAGCATCTCTGAAACAATGACTGCACTACAGCGAACACACCTCGTTCACTCAGCCTCTCTGTCCTCGCCTCAGGCTGAAGGACGGTGATTCTTGGGATATTATGCAGAAATAATCAAGTTGTGGTGATAAAATTTTATATTAGGGTGGATAATGTGTGCCACTGTTGGCTGTAATTGGCTCTCCAATATAACTGCGTACATTTGATAAATGAGAGGAAGTGTGGACTTGTAAATAAAACTTGGATCCTGACTCGCCCTAACTTCAGGATCTTACTTCACTCAGGGCCTGTTTGGTGCATTTGATGTGCTTTGCATTCTTAATTTTTTAAAAAAAAATTTGTCTGTGTTCATGCATATGCTATACGTTTTGGCAAGATTGTGAGCAAGATTGTTTTATCTTGGAATTTGCAGCTCAGCTCTTACAATAAGTCTAAAATTCACTGTGGAAACAAAATTGTTACATTCATACTGTTAATTGCAAAAAATGCTCAATTGAAACCGACTCAAACTGCAATTTTTGATGCCACAGCCATCAAAGCATTAAAACATGCATTGTTTTATTTCTGGGTGTCATTTTGAGCTTTTGTCTAAGAATTTATAATTTTTACTATTTTCCACATGATGACGTCATTTTCACCATATCTGGCGTATGGAGAAAATACATGCTGTTTCCACTAGGTGCACTGTCACAATTAATGTTGCTGCAAATCTTTGACATATCCCAGACTGTGATAATCAAAAAAGAAGAAAAAATGTATTTAGCATGTAATAGATTGAAAATAATTTGTTATTTGTGGGGGGTGTTTTTTCATCTAAAAACATAGTGGCATCATGACAAAAACCTGGCATATAAAACTCAGTGAAAATCATATAAATGTACAATATTTTTTAAAGCTTTAAAAGCATGATGTATATATATATATATATATATATATATATATATATATATATATATAAAGATATAAAGATATAGATAGACAGACAGATAGATAAATTATTGTCATCTTCACCCCAACATGAGGATTTTATGCCTGGACAAGTGAAGGTAAATTTAGGCCATGTGTCTGAAAAAGCTGGCTGTGTACCTTGAGGTGTTTGTGTTGGAATATAAAATGTTGATGTTGTGATACGGTTCAGGCTCAGAAAAACAGCGTCCCCAGGCCAAAGTCCTTCTCTACATGCCGGCTTTTACTCCGATACAACAAGCAGCTTAGAGCAGCTTCGCCTGCAGGGTCGCTCCATCTACGCTCAACTCCTTTACCTCCAAACAACAATCTGAAGACTTATCTGTCTGAGAAATACTTCGGCTCCCTTTCTGACATATTTTCTTCCTGGAGTTGCTCCTCTATGCTGCTGTCTTAAAGGAAATATAATGTTATCTTCCCAAATCGTATTTATTTTCAAACCCTGTTTTCTGTCACTGATTGTTCTGTTTCATTGCATTTTACCAGTCGTTGATTGTCTCCGTTTTTAGGGCGGCACTTTGGCTTTTAATACTGAAACTGATGCCATTTGAATACAGGTTTTCTACAGTTAAATACATTTAAATCCCCTCCAGTTTAGACTTTATGGCAAAAACCTTTTTAAATAATCATGCTGAAACAGCTGTTGTAATGAGAACTCATGAAGGAGCACTACTCAGCCAGTTTGAGTTTGTTTGAAGAAATAATACAGATGATGTCTGATGAAAGACACAGTTGAGCTGCATTATTGGAAAACGATCTGCTGCTTTTGGAGTTGGACACATATTAGGTCAGAATATCTCATATATATATATATGTCTCATATCTCTCTGTCTATTGTAATATGTAATATTTGTTTAATCAGACTCTTGCGAGGGTTTATGGTAATGCAATACTAAATTTCTCAAGTACACATTTATGAGAAAAAATGTCAAAATAAGGAAAAGATGGTACGTCACAACATGCCTGTATTTGCATGTGTAGTGTCACTATTTTCTCTATTATTCATATTTTAGCTTCAATATTCCATTTCTCAAGCAATAAAATAAATATTTCATCACCTAGATGAAAAAAAGATGTTACTGTGAAACAAATGGTCCTGCCCATCATCATGACTTCAGAGCAAAACATGAACAATTACAATAAATCATAAAATGATGATTTTGTGAATGATTTCCTTCACCCTCAGCCTGAAATAGATGCTGTCGATACTGAAGGAGATCACATTAGGATGAGGCTGGTACGTTGCCACTTTACAACACTGTAATTAACAGCTCCTCGTGTTAATGAGTGAGTGCTGTGTCATTAGCAGGGGCCTCAGGTTCTCCGTGTCTCTGGATTAATAAAATGCTAACAATCTGCAGACTCAAGCTGCACCT
This sequence comes from Plectropomus leopardus, assembly GCF_026936395.1. Taxonomy (NCBI): domain Eukaryota; kingdom Metazoa; phylum Chordata; class Actinopteri; order Perciformes; family Serranidae; genus Plectropomus; species Plectropomus leopardus. The sequence goes on along the minus strand of NC_142176.1, from coordinate 5,544,127 downwards.
GCTTTTGGCGAGAATCAAGCCGTTTCCTGACTGTATCACAGAAACAATGACTGTCTGCGGCGGACTTCAGGGCAGAGGGATAATATATTATTCTTTTCATTTCTCTGCAAAGATGTTCGTCAGTTCTGCCTTTTTATTTTTCGAGAGAAAAAAAATATAAATCTGAGATAAAACAAAAAAGAAGTTCTGCAGAACAAAAGCATGCACTGGTTTCACTGATGTGGTCTGACTTTTGTTACAAGCGAACAAATAACTCATGTTCTCGATGAGTCATCATATGAGGTCAATATGTCTGCAAGACTGCTAATGAGCGGCAATATTTGAAAAACTGTCAATGTGTTCGCAGGCATTATATATGTATATACACGAGAGTTTGATGAAATGGAGGATGCTACCGTCACATCTGTCAAATACTCAGATACACTTATCTTAGTATCAACACTGAAAAAGGTAGCCTGCCTCTGTCCAAAAAGTTGAAAAAAATCCACAGCAAAATTTCTATTTGTATATAATTTACTCACAGTGGTTAATTTAGGAGGAAAACTTTGGTTTTCTCGTATGCAGAATCCTAAAAAGGCACATTCTTCATGAACTGTTGTAATGTTGAACAACTAACTGCTTAACTAAACTACTCAGAAACTAAATTATGAAAAAAAGCAATTTACAAACTTTCACTTAACTCCTGCAGTATAATCCAAGCCTCATTTATCCAGTCGGATGCTCAGTATACAACAGCAGAGGCAGAACCAGACCGAACAAATGCATTTCCTCGAAAACATTACAAAATACAGCACTTCAACTTGTGGGGAGTGCACGCTGTGTGCTCCTGAAGATGAGTTTTAATTTGTAATGTTTGAGGGGAAAAAGCATGTGTTTAGGCAGTACCGAGCATATGACTGGTTATACGAGACTTGATTTATGGTGCAGAAGTTGTTTGAGAGTTTGCAAATGCTTATTTTGCGATCAAAATGACAAGTTGGCTGGGTTGGGTGGGATTAGGAGAAACAAGAAAATAGTTTCCTTCCAGACAAGGCGCTCAACTTCCTAATTCTGTAGTTGTTGTTATTATTATTGTCATATTTTTTCTCATTTACTTCACTCTTCTTTAACTGTATTTGTACATGAGTATGTATAAAGACGTCTTCTCTAATATGTACTGTCTTTTGTTTGGATTGTGTTAATGTTTCAGTTTATTTAGTTGTATTTGTACTGTCTTGTGTTGTCATTCTTAGGAGCAGGTGAGTGATCTATGTAGAAGTTTTAATACAGCTCTTTCTGGTGTTTGAAGGAAACAATAAAAATCAAAATTGAAAAAAGTTAAGTTGTGGTATTAGGGGATTATATGCAGAACTGCATCTGCTTCCTTTTTTCCAGCCTTTATGCTAAGCTAACGATCATATTCATGTTTAATCAACACGGTAAAGATCCTTCCATGTACCACTCAGCTACACAGCGAATGAGCATCTTTCCCAAAAAATGTGAAACTCTTCCTTTAACAAAAGTGCAGACAAAATAAAAAGCAGCAGCAGCAGCATCACACATTAGGACCCAATGCAATAATGGCACAAGCACAGAAACAAATATGTAAGATTTTGCCTGCTGAGCTGTTTCTAAATTTAGTGTCGCCTACTGAAGAGAGCCGCTGATCAGCAGGTGCTTTAGGGGAGCTGTCGGATATACTGCAACCTCTATATTTTCATTTCCACCTGTCAGAAAAGAGGTGAGGCCTGCTCTTTTTCTTATAGGATGACCTCCCTTTCTCAGCATGAAAACTTAGATGGCAGGATGATTGAATTTTAGGGGTCAGACGCTTCGTTCGGGACAAAGCAGGAAACTGTTGGTGGGACGTTTAATCTCTCCGTCGGCCTTTATGACTTTAAAGTCACTCTGCTATCTCGCCGCAGCATCTACAGACAATTTCTCTCCTGCACTGACTTGTGACATTTCATCAGTGTTGACAAATTGTCGCAGGCGTTAATGACGACAGAGCGGAGCAGGTTGGAATGTGTGACTGATGATTTTGATTAGAGACAGCTGAGATATTAAAGGACACATTTAAAACTTAATGAAAAAAAAAGACAGACAAAAAATTAAGTGATACCTGTTTATTTCAATATCAAGTCATGTGACACAAAGAAAAAAGCCACAGAGGTTTCTTTAAAAGGACAGACAGCTGGATATGTCTCCAGGAAAGCGTCCGCAGTACGTGTTTCCTGCGTTACACGCGGTGCACTGGCAGTTTCTGGCCACAGGGTAGGTGACGCCCACTGGACATCCTTTAAAGTGTTTCACCTCATAGGTCCAGTCCCCGTTACAGATTTTCTGTTCAGGCCAGTCATCAGGGCCGAGGTAGACCGGGTCCTGCCAACCAAAACCAACACACGACCATGAATGATTCAACAAATGAGTATCTGAAGAAAAGAAACTTTAATCCAAAGCATTTTAAATAATAAACAAACCTTATCAGGAGGAACTTAGCATGTCCTCTGACTAGAGACATAAAAAAGCATCTCATAGCTTTACAAACCTCATTGTTTAAAATCATAGATGACTGAGTAGCATCCGCCTTATCAGTACAGAATTATACACAAAAACGTTATGACAGCAGAGTATATGATTTCCTATGGCATGATCCATCTTTAGTAAACAATCACGTAACTTCTGTATGACCTGTCCTCACAGTTTGAACGTGAACAGCACGTGCATGAGTCTACAGTAATCAAGATAAAGATTACAAACTAATGTTGTTGTACAGATTTATTTTCACATCAAAATGATAAACTTTTCACTTGTTGCAGGCTGAAGTCAGCAGGTTGCAATTATTTATCACTGTATAATTTTAATGACTTCAATCTTCTATGACTTCTATTATTATTATTATTAAACTGTATCTATTGATTTTTAATAACGCTGCAAAACAAACCTCTCTACACCGATAAACGTGCACACACACAAAGTATAATAACAGCAATAGTGCACAGCATGAATTGAATCAAGAAAAAAGAGGAATTAAAATAAAGTCTATAAAAAAGAGAGATAATAAATAAATAAATAAAAATAAAAAGGGTTTTTTTCTAAAGAAGGGTGATGGATGCAATCTTAACTCTTGTCAGAAGATTTCACATAATAGGTTGCCAAATTTTGTAAAAAAAAAAAAAAAAAAAAAAAATCTCTTGTGTTTTCTGAGAAAATTTAATTTCTCTCGTTCCAAGTGTTTCATTACATCAATTATTAGATTTGAATGTGTTCGAGCATTTCTCTGTTTCAAATTGAGTCTTATCAAGTGCGTGCATTATTTTGTGTCTTTGAGTGCTTTATACAGACAATTACCCACAACAATAAAGAGAAAAAGCACAAAGTGGTTTTCCAGCCACTAAAAGTTTGAACAGATTATCTTAAACTGCTATCATCTTTGCTTTATTGACAGGTCTTTTAACAAACCACATCTAAATCTAAAAGGTCATTCAGAAGCTGCTAAAGGTTAGTTTATATCATTTTATATATGAAATAATAAACCTGGGAGCAATTTTAAGAAGCAGCTTTACAGAAAACATGCAGCAGGTCTTTTTACATCATTGCATGTTCCAGATTTGAGAAAGTTTTAACTTCCAAAAAGGCCACATTTTGTTAAGTTGAGGAGCATGCAAAATGCCTTGCATTTTAAGTTGTTCAGAATGTTAATATATCTATAATTTATATGGTCATAAAATGATCCGTTTAACTTAGATCCTGTCTCTTTTTATTCTGCGATTAAACATAATTGTCTCTGCTTGTTTTATTTGTGTGAAATCTGTTAAAAAGTTGTATTGAGCCCTTGATATTATATCATATAAAAAGTATTCCCTAATGTTTCTAAACACTGTAATGATATTCATACAGTGACAGTTTTATACAGTGAAGCAGAGAATAAATGCACGTTTTCTCAATATAAAAATAAAAAAACTGTCTGTGTGTTGAGAGTTTGAATGATTCGTCACCTCGTAGTAACACTGTCCTGCACATATGGTGGTGTAGATGGACTCGGCGCGGCCGCAGCTCTCCACGGGGATGCGGATGGTGGTCAGATGGCAGCTGGAGCCGCAGCCCGACCCCGCCCCCGCCACTGCCAGCACTGCTGCCATGACAACCAGCTGCATCCTCTGCCGGGTGCAGCACAAATGCCTGCCACAAGAGGGGATCAGGTCTCACGTCAAGACACTTGAAACCATCCAACAAGTTAATGTGTCTGTTAATATTTAGGTTTTGTGTTTTTGTAAAATTTTGTATCTACTTGAAACACCTTTGCACTTATATGGACAAATTTAAATCAACTTTGATTAGTGTCTTAACCATATCCAGAGCAGACAGGCTTTTTCAAACAGACTTTGAGTAGATACGTTTGTAAAACTATTATTACAGTGCTGTTAGTAGCATGTATGAAGGTTATTATAGTTAACTAAAACTAAACACTAAAATTACATGTGAAAAAACATTACAGACATAAAGAAAAAAACTAGACATAATAAAAGAAATGAAAACCGAAACGATATTGTGTAGTCACATAAGTAATTATAATAACATAACTATATAATAATAATAATAATAATAATAATAATAATAATAATAATAATAATAATAATAATAGAAGCTACACAGTCATGCCAAAACTTTCAGACCTGACCCTTCTTTTAAACATATGGGGAGATGGCAATAAGCAAGTTAACAAAACATGGCCCAAAAGTTACAAAAAAAAGAAGAAAATAAACACCATGAAAAATGAAAAAAAAAAAAAAAAAAAAAGTGCTGAAATTTAAGTAAGTATACATCTTATTCTGGGACATAATTTAAAATATTTAATAACAATTCTAAATATATTTTTGTGCACATTTTGCCGAAGTTTTTTGTGTGATAATTTTCCATTAATACCCTTTCCCTTTTAAACTAATTTTCAAGTTTTTTTGTCAACTTTTACCAATTTGTTTTAAAAAAAAATGTTGTAATTTTTGGGACATTTCTTGCCAAGTTGCTAATTGCCATTTCCCCATGTTTTTTCCCCAATCAAACGAATTTGCTCAGGTTTCAAAAGGGTTGAAAAGCTTGTGAACGGTTTTTGAATGAAGTACAAGGAAACTGACTTTGGAAAAGAGGACGGTGCCAAATTCATTTTGGGAGTACAGAAGTTTGTCTACCTACAGAAATAACTTCTTGTCCTTCAGATTTTTTTCACCCTGTAGACTTTCTATCAGGACATAAAGGGTCAGTTCACCTAAATGACACCAATCTAGCTATAAAGATAAATCGGACTTCTTTTCAATACGAGTTAATTTACATGAATGTGAAACTGAAACTTACCTGAAGAGCTCCGTTGTTGCTTTGAAGTTGCGTTGCACGTCTCCTTTCTTCTGTCGCTCTCTCAACATCTGCAGCAGCTGTCAACTTGTAGCCGTCCTCTCTGTCACTTAAATAGTGCCGCACATGAATCCTTTAATCTATCTAACCTTGGGGCTGGGTGCTATTTTCCCACCTGTTTAGACTCACGAGCAAATCTTTCCCTCATCAGATCTGGGGGTCGCCCACGGCTCAAGGCCTTTCCCTCGACACACGAGGAGCTGCGAGTCCATATCTGCAGACATCTTGTCTAGATTACATCGGTGAACGGATTAAATGGACCACAGACATATAAAAATAAAACTGCCCCCACAGCGAGATGGAAAACACTGACAGAAGCATCAGTCATTCGAATACCATTGTAATTTTCCAGAGTATTAACAGCAGATTAGAGGCATAAACACACACACACACACACACACACACACACAGTATGCAAATTCTGCGAATTTAATGACGGACAAAAAAAGTTTTTCACCTTAATATTTTACCTCAATTTTATCAATTATATCAAATTTATTAGTTTATGAGCAGCTGTTTGTTTAGTTATTTTTCCTGGTTTATCTTTGTCCTTTTTCTGTAAATAATCATCACAAATTGTAGATATTTGATTAATTTAATTTAATTGGCATAAAGGTTTAAATTGATAATGAAGCTAGTTAAAAATAGAATACAACAAAAATAAAAAATAAAAATAAAATCCAGTGACTTGTGGAGAAGGGATGGGATTAAAACAGTTGGTACTTCCTGTTTTAATATGATGTCATCTATTTTAATTCATTTAAATTAGTCTCTTAATTTATCATTTTTTAAATTATTTTATTCTGTCTTGATTGTGTTAATTCTATTATTAGTACTACTATTTTTGTGTTTGCTGCTTCCTAAAATGCCATTCTTTGAATAGTATTTACTTTTATTTGTATGGGTTGTTATTGTTTAATCTTATTATTTATTATCATATTATTTAGTTTTTTCGTCATTGTTTCTCTATTTTGTCTGGCTTTAATTCGGCATTATTGTGTAGCTCTTACAGTTATGTTGCCTCTGCAAGAAATCCTTCTTGCTTTTGCTTTGCCTTGTTTTTCAAAACACTTTGTTAACCCTGTTTTAAATGGTGCTATATAAAAAAGTTATGAATGGGTTAAATCAACTAAAGGCACAATTTTGGACGTAGTTATACTCTAACGTTGCTTTTTTTTGGTTTTATTTAACGATGAGACCATCTCAGGGAGTACTGGCACAGTTTATGTTTTCAGCCCATTCATCATTTACATCCAGACAAACTATCAGTGTCTTTTTTGATCCCAACCTTATGCAAAAGTCAAAAAGGTTTCCACAGTAGCTTTACGTTATTTATTTTTGTGCTTGATCCCAAAACTGATACATCAATGTCTACAGCTGGGAACCTCATCTGCACTCTCGATCTGTATGAATAATCTATCTGCTGAATCATAAATCTACAACTCCAACGTTTCCCCAAAACATCCTTGTTATTAATGATGTGCAATTTAGTTTTCACTTGGATCCAGCGGTGGAGGGAATATTCAAATCAATTTAAGTAGCAATACTACACAAAATAAATATATTATTGGCTCACACAAGCACTGTTGCAACACTTCCACAGATAGAAGTTAGACAGAACTTTGTGTGTGACGGTTTTAATGAGACACGAATAAATCAGAAGTGCTCATAAACAGTATATCACTACAGCTTTCACGACTGTCGATGCACGGAGAAACCATACTAGCTTTTGAGATCAGGGTTGCCGAGGTTCTTAACTGTCAATCGAACTATAGGAGGTGTTTAAATTAAAATTTCCAACCTGGAATTTGGAAATTCTGACTTCTTAGTACAAATGCACCGTTAGTTCACCAGGTTACCCTGGTGGCAAAGGGGACCACATCCAGCAGCCTGCTGCCTAAAGGACTGGGGGGTTGATGTGGTCCAGCACACTACTGGCTCGCAATCACATTTTCAGGTGTTGGAGATTTCATGAAATCACTGCTTCTACTTCAGCCTTTTCTATTTCAACAGAACAGTAGAGCTGGGAACCAAAACTCAAGTCCAAATTGGTGCAGAATACAAATTGGCAAGTATTTCGTCAGACTATGTGGTATTATAGATGATGTCCAATATGGCAGAACACGTGTAAAATGAATTTTTTGAGGATTTCAAAAAGATCTACATTTAAAAATATCAATTTAAACATGGGTAAACATTTCGATATGTGGGGGTGAGGATCTTTTAATACCCCTGACTCAACTATCCTTAAAGAAGTCTTTCTTCCAAAAAGAGGTCTTCAGAAGAAAATGGTTCTGGGAAACACCTCAGCCCTTCGAGGAAAAAACCCTTTTAAAATTCTGAATCTGCAAAGTAACATACTTTAAGTACAAAGTAATACAGAACTACTCTAGTAAAGTACAAGTACCTCTAATTGTACTTGAGTGCAGCCCTGGAGTAAATGTACACAGTTTTCAAACAGCTGAATCAGCCTCCGAGCCTGCTGCTGTCTGTTTTTGAGAAATTCTGTAGTGTGCTGCATTCAGTAAAAAGTTAGCACTGCACCACAGGCTGGACGGTCTGCAGTGACAGTAGAATATAAGTACTTGGGCAGCAGCCACGGTTCATCCGACTGCTGCTCCGTCTGCCCTTGCAGCCACCAGGGACTCCGGTATCCTGCCGAACTGCCATATACCTGCCTCACAGCGCTGCAAGGACTTTCACAGTGTGTCACCCTCGTCCTCTAAGGCACCACTTCTTCTAGCTAAAACACATGATTGTTTGTATGCATTTTGTGCTTTAATGAACACCAGTCATAGTTGATTAATCTTGTATTCAGAGAAGAACACATCATTAGTCATTTTCTGACGAGTCTGTACAGCAGCTGGTAATTCTTCTTAAAATGAGTGCATCTGCACTGAAAAGTGATTTATTAAGTTTGGAGCTGAAACTATTGATATGCTAATTATATAAACACCTTACTCACAATGAGGCTGGAGTCTGCAAAGGGCAGGTAGGACTTTTAAGGTAATGTCAATGTCATGGTCCTAAAAATAGCCAACTTTTGTTGCAGCAAGTTTAAAGAAAACAATAGATGAAGGCTGTAGCCATGGAGTCAACACTGAGTGGGACATGATCATTCAATTTAACACGTACTGACCAGGAAGATACTCAAAATTGCCACAAAGGGATGTAAAGGAACTGCAAAGGGACACAAAATAACTACAAAAGGGGCTCAACAACCACAAAGAGGCACAAAAAGACCAAAATCAACACCTCACAGAGACAAAAATCAACTACAAAGAGATACAAAACTGCAAAAAGACGCCTTACAAGTACAAAGAGATGCCAGCAATGACACAAAACAACTAAACTATAAAGTCTGTGTGTCTTGCTCTCATGTGGGAGAGGTGGTGGGGCCTTTTGCATATCTGCCCCTGATTTACACCATAAATATATGCAGAAAAGGCACAAATTGGTGCTTTAAAATTCACCAGAATGTGGAAAATGAAGTGTTTTCTGACAGAGGACCCACAAACCCTAAATGTCATCTGTGTGCCCAGCTATGTTAGACAAAACCCACACCCTTGGATTAAATTAGAATTTACAAGACACTTTACAAAAATTGTCAAAATCGACAGTGATATAATCGAACTAACACTCATATTACATTCTAATTTTTCATTAATCTATATATTTCAAAGTGATGAAACAGAGAGAGTACAGTGTCGGACGTCGACAAACACTGTTGCCGCATGAGAGCATCGCGAGTACCAACACTCAGCGTCAGTACTGTGCAGAGACCGAACAAAAAAGAAAAGTGTTTAAGAGATTAGTGAGCAAAGCCAAAGGACTACATGGTAAGTTCTGAAAATATGTATTTGTGACTCGCATATGCTATTTTGTTTAGTTGCTTCTAAGCAAAATGCTCTGAGTAATTTAAGTTGGTCTTTTATTGTGGAAAGTTAACAATGGAAGGAGTGAAGCAGTTATTTGCTGCTGTAAATGAAAGAGTGTTTCCGTTTCGGTTAATGCTGGTTCACAGCAAGAAGCCTTTGTGTTTACCTTGTTTACATCAACTTATTTCAGCTATTGGTTGTACTTTTTAGTGCAAACCAAGGCAGGCTTTAGCTTTAGCCTTTATCTTAGTGAGGTAGCACAAGCGTTAGCAGATTTGTAAAGAGTGAATATTCGCAAGCTGCAAAATACTCAAAAAACCCCAAAACATTCCACTCGCTCTATGTGCATGAATATATATATATATATATATATATATATATATATACACACACACACACACACACACACACACACACACACATACACACATACATACATACTACTACTAATAATAATAAAAATAATAATAATTGGCAGCGCATGCAGTGTGAACACACCATTAGAACAGGTAGTAATAATAGCAGCAATTTGTCAAGTTTATTTATGATTTTTTTAAATTTACTAATGATTTTTTTGGATGGTGGTGCACAGTTGTCTGTCGTTTTTTTTGTTATTTATATTTTCTACAATAAACTGAGAGGGCAATTTTGAGCATATTTGAATATTATTAAAATTATGGGCCTGTTACAGATGTCCTAGTGTGCATTGTGTATCTTTCCCCCTGTCAGAAGAAAAGAAGGCCTAGCTGCCCCGTGCTGTCACGTTAATGTCCACAGGGAGTCAATTTTGGAGTGATGGACGAGGTGAAGGTTTCAGTGCCCAGGATGATTTTCTGGTTCATAACTCTGAGCACAACTATAAAAAAAAAGAAAAAAAAAAAAAGAAAAGCTCATTTGGGTGTAACAGCTCAAACAAGCTTTATATGAAGCCGCACATAAAGCAGCTCAGAGCCGTACATCTTGCTGACATCACTGATTTGTGTCAGGGGTCATTGGTTTTGAGCTGCGGAACAGAGTTTTTTATCAACACGCCGTAAACACTGTCATAATGGGACTGACAGCATCCACAAACCCACTCAGTCACACCTTGCTCCGCTCAGTGCAGAGCCTCCACTCCTCCATCTGCTACTGTACCCAGGCTGCAGTCGCTGGCAGGAACAGACTCCTTTAAAAATCCTTGTGTGTCGCATGCAAAAAAGCACCCAGCGAGGTCCTGAACACACCGCATCACCCCACGCTCACGTTTTCACCCTCCTTCTATCAGGTCTAAACAAACGCCTCCACAGCGCTGCCAAGGACAAGACTTTTGTTTGGTGACTGTGCTGGATGTTTCTGTGTGGATGTAGGTGGTAGGTGTGTTTATGTGTATCGACCGCTGATGATTCTTCACTGTCCTCTGCTTTCTGTTTATATCTTACTCCATAGCTCTTGTTTTATGTATTTCATTAGCACATCTGTGTTCCTTTGTTTGTTAAATATCTCATTAACACATCATTCAGAACGCGTTTGCTGTCATCTTTTAGGACTGTGGCCAAGATTGTAAAAAAATGCTTATTACTCCAGCACAAGCCCACCCACCTGATACATTTTACACAAGTCACCAGAATAAATCCTGGCAACGTTTAATTGGAAATAAAAAATCCAACATTTTATTTATTTATTTATATGCCATATCTTCCTTCATTTTGGGTCTAAAGCTCACTTTTCTAAACTGCATTTTTTTTGTGTTATGCCTTGAAAAACAGTCAGATTTTTTAGATATCTGTAAACAGGCTGTGTCCTCGCTGCAGGGTCCACGGGTTCGAATCCAACCTCGGCCCGATGCTGCATGTTGTCCCCTCTCTCTCTCCCCCTTTAACGCTTAACCTGTCCTATAAAATTAATGCAAAAAATAAAAAATAACATTTTTTAAGGAACAAATATCTGAATCATGAGGTGTTGATCACATTGTGTTATCTTTTTACAAAATGGTATTAAAAGCTAAGAGAATAATTTATTCTGTGTTCTGTTTTACACATCTGAAGAATTTTGTTTGATGTATAAAACAGTCGAACACAGACTTCAAAGTGCTCCACTGATTTAGCATTGCACTGTTATGACTCATGATGGACGGGCTGAAAAAAGCAGAAAGGATTGTTACTGCAGCAGAATCAGAGATATTGTGTTTTTTATTCCATGCATTTCACTTTCTTGACAGAACCTGGTGCCTACATTGCCCACAATGCAACACGATTCAGGTGTAGCAGGTGCCACTGCAAAAGAGGGCACAAAGAGAATATATAACCAGTTAAACCACTAAAACCTCAAACAAAGGAGGACAGTGGATCTACAATAATGTCTGTTATTTCTAGATTTTTTTTTCAAATGCTTTGCTTTTTCATACAGCCTTTTTTTAAATGTGCAAAAAAAAAACATTCAAAATTATGGATGAAATCTCACCTAGTAATAACACACGGAAACTCTACAGTGAGAAAAGTTGAAAGGTCTGTTTTTCAAATACACAGTAGTACTTCCAAACACCCGTAAACAGACTCTGATGTTTAAAATCAGGAGTTTCCCTTTAACACCAAAACGAAAAGAGATTCACGGCCTTCTCTGGTTGAAAGTTTCAATTCTGTTTCACCTGTTGACCACACCCAGCAACACCGATGGTACACCTGTGACCATCATCCAACAGTGATGTCAGCAAGTTTAGACGTTAACCCACTGGAGGTCAGCAAAGGGAATATTTAGGTGGCAGTAAATCACTCTAAAAAAACTGTTTTTTTCATATTTGCACACATACAGTGTAACGCAGAAATATTCACTATGAGATTGCAATATTGATGTTTACCTCATAGCCCAGCCCTATGTGAACTGAACAGGTGAGCTGAATGTTTTAATGCAACATTATACAATCACTGTCATTAATCCCAGTCTCAAAGGGACAAGTGTCCCTGACTAAATAAAATGTTCCTCCTGTCCACTGATGCAAAACTTTCCATCATACAGGTTAAAAGGTCAATGCATCAATAACACTCACACTTTAGTGTTAAAAGTCTACAACTTATGACTTTATCCTCCAGTTTTAATGATGTTCTTGTATAATTATACAAAAGAAACTAGTATTTTATGATATTCATATCATTTTTATGCATCCATCTTCATAATGTGTTAAAAGTCTTTACTGCAGTGATAAATAAAAGGGTTATTTTTAAATAAATGTATGTTCTGACTCGCAGGATGAGCATTAAAATGTCATGCCACTTCACTAAATCTTTCATATTTAAATGTTAAATGAATTCAGCATGCTGAATGCGTTCACTGTGTGTGTTTTTAGTATAAGATAAAGGAGGGTTTTGTCAACAGACGCAGCCGTGTTGCAGCTCTGGCTCCAGTTCAAAGTGCATCTAAACTCGCGTGTAACAAGGCCCCCTCCATCCTCACTCTATCACCTCTTATTATTTCTGACCTCACAACTCCCCCTGGTGCTGACTGAGGTGGATGCTCAATGAAGTGCAAGAGGTGAATGTGCGTGATGTGTGTGTGGTGGGAGGAAGGTTGCCTACATGTTGTGCAGACTAGAAACGAGCTCGTCTAACGTCTTAGTATAAAACGCAGAGAGACGACTGTGAAGAGGAGCTCTTTAAAGAATCAGTGAGTGATATTTACACTGTCAGCATTACTGATCATTTCACAGGCAGGAGCCCCCGCATTGGATTTTACATTTTGTTTCATGAAAAAGCAGCACAGTGATTGTATAATACATTTTAGTTGGAGACTGCCCAGGCAACCAAAAATATCCCTACAGGAATATTACAACTGGAGATTTCAGAAATACCTGAGGGACTGATGAGGATTCCTCAGAGGAATGTTGCATCAGTTTTCTGCCCTGGAATAACACGCTGCTCTTGTCCTAATTAGAGTTTTTGAGTCAAACGGATAGTTTGAATCAAATGGACCGGACTGAATGGGCTACAGATCACTGTGTGTGTCGGCACCAGGCCTGCAGTGGTACCTGCAGAAAAACCAATTATCTGCACAATCAAATTAAATCTGGGAGGTTTCAAAGGTGCAATGAACAAGACCTTTACTGTCCCATGGCACAAAATGATCCAAATAAATCTGTGGTAGCAATAGGCTGGTTGATCAATATCAGTGACTCAAGAGGTACCTTGTCAGCTGCTGAAATGTCTTGTTTTTAAAGTTTTTACAGTGTTTCTAGAGGCTAGGCGCACTTTTGACTTCTCAGGGAAAGACAATCAGCACAAACGTCTGCATTATATATACATATATTTGCACACACACACACACACACACACATTTTTTGGTTGCAGGACCTCTGTATTTTTTGCATCTTAGCTGGTATTTTAACTGTCTTTTTATAGTTTACTAATAACATATATTAACATACTTTTTAGTCCTTCCTTGTGGTAACTTAATTGTGTGTTGTTAACTTTATTTTGTATTTTATAATAGTTTTTTTTAATTGTATATTTTGATTTTGTATTTGTTCCATGTTTCTGTAACTTTTGTTGCCGCGTCTTGGCTAGGACAAAGGTTTTTCTGGAAGGTTAAATGTGTATATGTCATGTTTTTTAACTTACAGTATACATATAAGTAAAAGATGCGTATAGTGAATATAGATTTTATATTTTATAGTTGTTTTTAAATATGATCTAATTTGGATTTTGTGATATTTTATCCTTTTTTGCACTCATATCACTTTTTTGCATTTTTCTCTGCTTCTGACTCTTGAGCTGCTGTAATGAAGTATGCCGTTGTGGGTTTATAAAAAGTCTAATCTTATACGATCTTAACTTACAAGACTGTTATACATATTTCATAAAAGACAGGGACAAGTCAAATTCAAGGACTCTGAAGTACTTTTTCAAGAACTCTTGCAGTTTCAAGGATGAAATTGGTGTATCCAGAACCATCAATCTTACTGTTAAGAAGCAAAAAACCTGGTGCTAATTATCTGCTGGTGTTAATCGACCCGTTGGTGCTCTGAGCTCATACAGCACTGGAAAATAATCGCAAAAACAGCCGTTCTTGGAAACATCTTTCTTGTACATTTCATAAAATAATTTTTCCTTCTGTTCTCCTCTCAATTTTATTCAAGTACATTGAAAAATGCCTGATTTTCAAGGTATTACATTTTTGAGTGTCGAATTCAAGCACTTTAAACACCTCGTATGAACCCTAATCTCTGTCTCTATTGTAAAAACTGGCCGTACTTTAGTACATGTTGTGATTGCTTGGTCACTAATCATCAAATTGCTTTTTGTGCTCAGTAAAATAATCTTCCTTTTGTTAGGTTTCATTATTTTCATAAAACTTTGGCACACGTCAGTATATAAATAAGAGCTAATGTGGCGACATTAATGACAAATCACCATTATTTTCAATAAAGAGACTTAGTCTTTTGTTTTCGGTACTCATTACTCACAAAACATTAATGCATTCTTAATTGCTGTTTCAATAGTACTGCATCGTTAGATTAATTAATACCTGAGAACAGTGATTTGTTAGACTGCTCGTTGTGTTACAGTCTGCAAACTCTTAACGAGTCTGGTAAGTTAAGGTCTCTCTCTGAAACCAAGCCGCCAAAACAAATGTTTGCACTGTGAGTGCATTTCTGCAAACCACAGATATGTAACATTTTTTTACGACATTATGTAGGAGATACATTAAAACTTTATAACAAAACTTTATGTTTCAACAACTCTTTGGTTATAATGTGCTCAAGGCACAAAAAACACTTGGTTATGGCTAAAAAGAGATCGCATTTAGGCTTAAAATCGCACTATCCTACAGAAAATGCAGTTATGTCTCAGTAAAAAACTGCTTTTCATGGCACTATTACAGCAAGAAACACATCAATGTCTCTATTAAAAAAAAACAAAAAAAAAAGAAGCTTTTTGTGACACTATCCCCAGTGGAAACAGCACTGTCCTGGTAAGAAAAACAAGTGTTTTTTGTGGCACTGTCCCAGCACGAAACAAAGCGATGTCTCGTGAAGACAGCT
Source organism: Plectropomus leopardus (assembly GCF_026936395.1). Lineage (NCBI taxonomy): Eukaryota > Metazoa > Chordata > Actinopteri > Perciformes > Serranidae > Plectropomus > Plectropomus leopardus. The sequence goes on along the minus strand of NC_142176.1, from coordinate 5,528,851 downwards.
TTTCGTGGCACTTTCCTCAGAAGAAATGCAGCGATGTCTCTGTAAATAACAGCTAATTTTCCTGTTATGCACGATGGAAACACAACAACAGGTCCCAAAGAAAAACCCACATTTGGTGACAAACAACAGCCACTAGAAGACACAGCTGGTTTTGTCACTTATTGCTCTAAAAACAGTGATCTTTAATGGTTGGCAGCTCGGCAGGTGTCTCTTCTTAAGAAACGTTGTTATGAAACGCACAAATTTAAAATATTCGTGGTTTGCTGAAACAAATAATGCCAACATTTTCCTCTGGAGACTGAGCTCTTCTCTCTTGTGTGGAAGATAAAGAACTTGGGGAGTAGAGTCTCCTGATGTTCTATTACAGGCTAGTGACCTCTAATTATACAATAAATGAATTGGTCTAGTTCTGAATTATGTGATTTAAATGAGACAGACAAGTGCCTGAAACTGTTGAAGGCTTCTGCACTGTATAGTTACACTGTGCTCATTACATTTCAGTCATTTTTCAGGGGCACAAACACATTGTTGCTTCTGTTGTTGAGGTTTTTACCAGGAACCTGACGATGGCAGAGGGCGGCTCAAGTGTCACCTAAAGACTTGTTGTTATCCTCGGGTACAGATTTATGAATGTTTTATACTTTTATTTCCCAGCGCTTGTTTTTAAACAAGGTTTGGGCTGAAAGCTGCAAACCCTTAGAAACCTCCTCAAAATATGATACAACAGAGGCAAGCCAGAACAAACGGGATCAATTTGAATCATTGACCTGCAGATCAGAACAGAAAAAAATGTAAGAATTTTACACTTATGCAAACTACAAATATGTTTAATTTCATGTGTATCATATTAACGTTTCTAAAGTGACGTAAATGAACTGACTTTGTCATCGGGAGGTGGAGGGGATGGTAACAACTAAGTAAGATGCCTAGAAAGCCGTAAAAGGCTGCACACTACTGCAGTGTTTCCAGCTGCTTTTAAGGCATGAAAAGTGATTGTTTTTTGCGGATACATTGCTGTTTTTCCTGGTGAAATAGTAGCATAAAAAGCAGTTGCTTTTCACCAAGATATCACTGCATTTCCTGCTGGTATAGTGGCCCTCAACGCAGTTTTACCGCGTTTCCAGCTAGGATTTTTCCCCCAAATTGGGTATTTTAAACCAAACATAATCTTTCCTTAAATATAACCAAGTGTTTTTTGTACCCTGACCTAACTGCATGTTGAAAACAGCATTTTTGAAACATATCAACATATCTACTATATGACGTGCAAATGTAACTTATCAAACGTAGTCTGCAGAAATGTACAAGGCTAATATTTTTTCTTGCAATCGTGAGGACAGATGCTTGACAGACAACTCTGTGCTCTTAAAAATTACATTATTTGATGTCAAAGTGGTGGAATAAGGATGAGAAAACAAGTTATAGTTAAATACAAACCAACTCATGTTGTCTGGAGCCCCAAATTCTTGGGAAACATCGGAATTGAACCTCAAACAATGAAGCATTTATTTGACTCCACCCTGGTTTGATTTGTACAGAAAATATTCCCCCGTTTATAATTTGTATATACATTTACAAAAGTAAATTCAGATTTTGTATTAACGATAAATAATCTGCATTTTGTGTTTGTCAACTAAAAATATATGCATCACTTTTACAGCTATGTCAACATTAGGATTACTGACATAAAAAAGCTTTAAAAGATTAGAAATAATGGTTAACTCTTGAACTCTATTGATAAATTTCTACATCACTTTTGGAGGTACAACAGATCGTACTCCTGTTTTTGAATTTTGGTGTAGTTGGCTGTCAGGATCAGCGAATGTGCCTTTAAGAGAGAAGCATCCGACATATGGTGCTTCCTTTTGGTTTATAGCATTAATGCTCCTCTGCGACAACACTGAGGGGCATTTTTATGCAGAGTTTCCTACAGATGCAGTTTGCATCTCAATAACACTTGTTGGTCTTGTGGGTGATGTTTTTGCATGAGAATTATTCAACAGCCAATCCCCACTATGATAGACACTAAAGTTGTGTTGCATTGTAATGTAAAAGCTCATTACTTGTCTGAACAGCTGCTGATTTGACATCTGCAGCATCGAGACGAATTCAATGCTTTTCTTTCTGATTTCTTAACTGTTGTGGGACATAGTAAAAAGACAGTGAATAAAAAATAAATTAGTTCACGTCTGAATTGGGTGGCTCTTTTCAGTGCTCTGTTTACTTAGTCTAACAAAGGGGTGCAGAAACAGAGATGTCCTGCTTACTCTCTGAGGAAATTGCAGATGTGTTAAGATGTTTGGCTTTTTGTAAAGCATAGCTACTATAACAGCAAATAATACTTTTAGGATCGAGCATGTTCAGCACTTTAACAGTGATTTGCGACTCACTCAGGTGAAATCTTTGCATGACTCTCTGGTGATTTGGGGTTTCCTTTATGAAGATGATCAATATTGAAAGGAAATGTGTTCAATAAAAATGTTTGAGCGTTAGGGACTGTTCATTATTTATGAGAGGGAAGGGGTTGGAGTAAAATGGGGGAAGCACTTCAAATATTCTTTTAAGAAAGTGGGAGAGATTTTTGGTTTTTTGATTTGGCTTAAGGCTTTAAAACATGAGCAAATTGGCCTGATTTCTTCCAAGAACAAAGAAAAATGCAAAGAGCAACTTCATAAGAAATGACCCAAAAAAATTAGTAAAACTTTCCTGAAATAAAAAAATGTTAAAAAGAAAAGTAAAAACAAAACAAAAACAAACAAAGACATAACCAGAAAAGCATATATATCCATCTCTATTTACACACACACACACACACACACACACACACACACACACACACACACACACACACACACACACACACACATATGTATATAAGCAGAGAGATGTTTTCCCTGTAACATTATTTATTCATTAATAATTAAATACATTTTTTGGGAGGATTTTTTTTTATTTTTTTCCCTCCCTCTCTGTCTTCTTTTGCAGGGTTTTTTTTGGTTTTACTATTTTTTTGAGACATTTATTGCAAAGGCGTTCATTGTATTTTGCACGTTTCTGAGAAATCAAACTGATTTGCTTAGATTTTAATGGTTTAAATGCTTGTGAAAGGCGTCTGAATACAGCACAAGAAAAAAATAAAATAAAGAAAATTATATATATATATATATATATATATATATATATATATATATATATATATATATTCATTTCTTTTGAAGTTGCTCCCTGCCTTCTCATGTTTTTGAAAGAAATCAAGCCAATTTGCTCTGGTTTCAAAGCGGGATTTAAAGGCATGTTTTTCTGTTGTTTTGGTCTTATCTTTTTTCATTTCTTTTTTTAAATACCCAAAATAGCAACTTTTATCAAGGCCAAATATGTTTGAATGGTGGAGGGAGCATAATGCATTTTCCCCAGTCACGAAGTGAGGCTCAAAGAAAAAAACATTTGCTGCTCTGGGGAGACTCCCACTCCAGCCACCCCCCTACTCGGACAAATAAAGAACAGTCCCTTACTAAAATCTGCATACATCTCCCAGAATCGTTTCTAAAGGTGAAAGAACAAAAAAAGAACAAAAACAACCAGTGTTTTGGTTTGTTCGGTGGGTGGATTCAACTGAAATGTGCAAGTGTAACGACGGTTTGTGCTCCAGTCCCGGTGAGTTACATGTATCCACGTTACTTTAGGAATGAACAGAGAGTAACGCATTACTTTTTGTGGGTAAGGACACCGGTTGCCACCCAGCAGCGACGATGAAGGGCAGAGGAGGCTCGGGTGTGAGACTGCAGCACGGTGCGCAGTGACCGGCTGCATCCACTGGGGGAGGACCGAGCACCGCCTGCACGCGCTGCGGTACACGAACGACTTTCTCACCGAGGCTCTTCATCATCACACACACAATGGGAGGGATACCGGAGTATAGGTAGGGCTACAGCGGCAGACAGACAGATGTGTGATGCTCAGACTCCACCATGGGGCCGTTTCCCCTCGCCTGCGTGAAGGTAAACTTTTCCCCACCATCGCATCTTTTCGCCGTGACCGCGCGGAGCTGTCATTGATGCCAACTCGCCGCTTGCACACCTGCTTCTCTTTTTCTTTTTTTCATTTCCCTTCAATGATAATTGCTGCCAGTGTAGCCGGAGCGATGCAGCAGAAACGGGGGCTGAAGTGGCGATAGATCCTGTTGAATTGAGACAAGACGTCGAGACGCAGCCAAAAAAGTGTCCTCCTCGGAGTGCGTCAGAGCACGGACGCATATAGTGGATGATATGCTCGCTGGTTGGATACGACGAGGGATTTGTTATATTAGCCCCCGAAATCAATACGGAAATTTGGGCAGGAGCGAACTGCATCCTCACCTAGCCTACCTCCCCCTCCTCCTCTTCCTCCTCCAGCAGATTTATTTGTAGGGAGGCGATTTCGTTTGGCCCCTTTTCACATGTAAGTATGAATGTCAGGATGAACGGAGGCTATTTTAATGGGAAATTTCATGCGTAATGTCTGTTCTAAATGCATTCCGAGAGCCTACCTCCACCTTTATTCAACAATAATAATAATAATAGGCCTAATAATAACAACAATAATATGCATGTGAAGTTTTATCGCCCAAATATTGCAAAAGATGCGTTTTGCAGTCGCCAAAACAACGGACATCAATGTGATTATTTTTGCATAACTGCTGTTTTCTCTTCTCTTGTGTTTTTCCTCGCAGCTCCAGAGAGCGTCAAGTCCTCCAGATTCACCGGAGCTCCATAATAATAACGGCAAAGATCCAGTTTTTTTCTATCTCTCATCACATAAAATGGCAACCAGGAGTGACCACCGAGGATCAAAAGACGCATTTGGGCGCACGCCGCGCTCGTGGAGGATTTAACCACCTGATGGGCACCGGAGGAACCGAGGAGAGACTGTTTTGGTTGTTGACTTGTGATTTATAATGCTCAACAAATAACGGGCGCTGCAAGTTTGACACAGAGCGCCTGCGTAACAGGCTATGCTCACATTTTTTGGTTTTATGGTAATGATGTCATAAAATATTTGGAGGCCTGTGTCGGATCTCCTATCATGTAAGTAGCCACATGGACTGCCCTCAGCATGGACCTAATTGTTTTTCTGACATATTCACAACTGATTGGTTGATGCCTCATTTTCTCTGTGTGCGCGCGCCGAGCTGCAACTTTTATCCTCTGGCCTGCATCGCGCTCAGGCGGTTACTGTAGCGGAACCGAGCCGCTCATTGACTTAAAAATGGAGTTTGCCATGGTGGGTGCGGACGGCGGGTGCAATAGTCACCTGCCGTACGGGTATGCCCAAGCTCGCGCACGGGAGAGAGAGCGCGAGCGGGAGCGCCAGGCTGCCCAGTCTAGAGCGGCGGCTGCTGCGGCCGCTGCCGAAGGAGGTGCGGAGGGAGGCGGCAGCGGTGGAGGTGGTAGCGGTGGCTGCAGCGGCGGCGTGGGGGGGTCCACCTCCTCCTCCTCGAGCGCTCATCTCCTTAACAACCGCCAGCATCAGTCTCGCGCCGCCTCCGCCTCCTCAGCGAACATCAGCAGCGGCGGTACCGCCTCGCGCCCCTCCTCCTCCACCTCCTCCTCCTCGCAGCACCAGCAGGAGCCCGAGCAGCAGCAGAGAGTTGTCAGAGAGCGGAAAAAGCAGCGCGGCGTCGGACGGTGGAGACGCAGCCGGACGACACTCGGCGGGGACCTGCGCCACTCGGAGCTGGCGCTGCTCGGATCCGAGGAGGACATCATGATTGAGGAGGAGGAGGAGGAGGCCGAGGGAGCAGAGGAAGAGGAGGAGGAGGAGGAGGAGGGGGACAGGGGGAGCAGGAGTTTTCTGTGCAACATGGATGATGAGGAGGAGACGGTGTCGCTCACTGACCGGCGCCCTCAGTCCGGGTACGAAAACGTTTACAGCGAGTGCGGCTGCTGCGAGCGAGTCGTCATCAACGTGTCGGGGCTCAAGTTTGAAACTCAACTCAAGACTCTCACTCAGTTCCCGGACACTCTCCTGGGAGACCCCGACAAGCGGATCAGGTACTTCGACCCGCTGAGGAACGAGTACTTCTTCGACCGGAACCGACCGAGTTTTGACGCCATCCTATACTATTATCAGTCCGGTGGCCGGTTGAAAAGACCAGTAAACGTCCCGTTTGACATCTTCTCCGAGGAAGTGAAGTTTTACGAACTCGGGGAAGAGGCGATCCTAAAGTTTCGCGAGGATGAGGGTTTTGTGAAGGAGGAGGAGAAACCGTTACCGGAGGACGAGTTCAAGCGCCAAATCTGGCTGCTTTTTGAGTATCCGGAGAGCTCGAGCCCTGCCAGGGGGATCGCAGTGGTGTCCGTGCTCGTTATAGTAATTTCTATTGTCATTTTCTGCCTGGAGACGCTGCCAGAGTTCAGGGATGAAAAAGAGTATCTACAGCCACGACACAACTCCTCTCAACCTGACCACGGATTTACTCCTTTCAACGACCCGTTTTTCATCGTGGAGACGGTTTGCATCATCTGGTTCTCCTTTGAGATTATAGTCCGCTTCTTTGCGAGTCCGAGCAAACCCGCGTTCTTTAAAAACATTATGAACTCAATAGACATTGTATCCATTTTGCCTTACTTCATAACTCTCGGCACGGACCTAGCGCAGCACCAAGGAAACGGGCAGCAGGCGATGAGCTTCGCCATCCTGAGAATAATCCGCCTGGTCAGGGTGTTTCGCATCTTCAAACTGTCCCGGCACTCCAAGGGGCTGCAGATTTTGGGTCACACCCTGCGCGCCAGCATGAGGGAGCTGGCCCTCCTCATCTTCTTCCTGGTCATCGGTGTCATCTTGTTCTCCAGCGCGGTGTACTTCGCGGAGGCGGACGAGCCCACGTCGCAGTTCACGAGCATCCCAGACGCGTTTTGGTGGGCCGTGGTGACGATGACGACGGTGGGCTACGGCGACATGAAGCCCATCACCGTCGGGGGGAAGATAGTGGGCTCCCTGTGCGCCATCGCGGGCGTGTTAACCATCGCGCTCCCGGTGCCGGTCATAGTGTCCAACTTCAACTACTTTTACCACAGGGAGACCGACAACGAAGACCAGACGGCGGTGGTGGAGAGCATGCCACCCGGGTGTCCCTATTTCCCGGACTTTTTAAGGAAATTCAAAGGCTCGCCCTCTGGCTCCTCGCTGGGTGACAAAGCGGAGTACATGGAGATGGAGGAGGGGGTGACGGAGTCGCTTTGCGGGCTGGACAAAAGTCCCAGTAAAGGAAACGGCACAGACATAGGCAGGAAAAACAGTACTAACTCCAAATCCATTCAGACTGACGTGTGATTACAAGTTTTTGTTTTCCTTTTTTTACGCCCTATAAAGACACTGTATGCCCAAGAGCAGGTGGTCCCCATATCACAAGTTTTACGCACGCCTCAGAGCCCACACACACACACACACACACACACACACACACACACACACACACACACACACACACACACACACACACGCACAAACACACTAATTGGCAAAATGTTTCACTCACTCCATCTCCAAAATTTTCTCCAAAACTTTTAGAAAAAAAAAAGTTTTGAATTCGTCTAACCTGTGCGGGCTTCCAAATCTGACACAAAATTAAAAGTCAACATGACAGGCTATGCATTCGCACTTTATGAGTTTCATCTGTCAATAACAGAAAGATCGTTTTGCTGTTATGCAATAAAGTTTAAAAATTTGTTTGCACTAATGTAGAATTTGCGCTGGGTTTGGCTGACTTTTCTTTCAGAGACAGAAACTGTAGGCCATGCAAATGGCAATAATTGAGTCATCCTCTGACCACTTAGCCGAAGAATGTTCGAGTAACTTCCTCAAAGAGAGCAAACTAATGATATTAATGACCTCTTACATGCGCTGCCAATAAAAATTGGACTCCAACAAAGGGAAAGCCTGAGACAGAAACAAGACTTCTCTTACTGTTCCAACACTTATTATGAACAAAGAGCTCACTGATAGCATTTAGCAGTCATCAAATAAACCAGGGCTAGCGTTATTTCTATGACATACACAGATATGCTTTTCCACACAAAAAGCCTTGTGTTGTTGACCCACTATGAGAGCTAAGCACAGGAAACATCAGCTCAAAAAAATGGCTGGAGAAATGACTTGCCCCGCCAGGTTTTTTTTTGTACGGACAGGCTTGGAGCCTTGGCGACAACAGTTTCCCCAGTTTCATTTCAAAACCACCTCAAATGACAATATCCCTTTACACGGACGCAGATGGAAAGCTATAGCAAAAACGACTCTGTTGTGGAAAACTCCTCGGAGGGGAGCTTGCGAGCAACTTCCTCTCCTGTCCGCTGGACTTCGTGCACAATTTTTTTTCTCAAGAGGACTATGATTATCTCCGAGCTCAGAGGATCTCCGGGATGTGGATGTCTTCCAAGGTATGTGGCCTGTGTGTGTGTGTGTGACAGTGATTTTTATCCGGTGGTGATGAAAACAACTCCCGGTGTCATAAGAGAGAGCCAATAATGCTCCTGACAAATGTGGAGAAATATCCAGAGGATGATAAACACGGCACATCCAGCACTCACTATACGTGCCATCTTTAGACACACTGCATATTTTGTCATATCTCATTTTGACATTTTTTTTCCAACACCTGCTTGACCCACTAGACTGAAGAAATGACGCATGATTACGCGTGCGTAAAATGCTGGACGCTGGCCGAATATGGCGCACATTCCAGTCCTCATGTGGTCTGTTAATATTTATCCCGCACAGCGTTTGTGCTGCCCTCAGGTCTAATATCCAACAATATGACAAACACCTACTCATTGATAATAACTACAATTTCCTCTTCTGAGGTGACATCAGGTCAGCCTGCTGAGGACAAACGCTTTTGCAGGATTTACCACAAATGATGCTCGTTTAGAGTGTCTAAAATAATGCATTAGTTATTTTTTATATAAGACTGACAGTAATGTTAAAGTGCTACAGAATTTACTCCCTGCTTTATTGTTTCTGTTGTCCACATCTTTTATTGATGATGTTATCACCTTTCACAGCTGCAGCACCACATGGAACCACAATGTATGGTTTTACTGCATTTATCAGCCTAAATCAAGACTTTTATGATTTTTAAATTAAACTTATTTGCAGCTTAAATCTTTACATGTTATCCCGCCATGTTATTTTTTTGGCCAAACAAAACTTTAAGACTCAATTTCAATCAGTTTTGCTTCTTTAATTATATGTTTGAGCTGCAGCACGATGTTTGTGCTGAGTTTTTTCTGTGTTTCTCACCTCACAGTGCAACTGAGTTTAACACACAAGTGTGATTTTTGTGACAGAACAATTAGTCTGAAAGCCAGCCTTGGTTCAATATGAAACTTACACAGGTGTGATCTGTGGAAACCTGAGGCCTCCAGTGCTCATACACTGAGAATGGACCTTAAAGGGAACTTTTGAAATGTTAAATATTTGCGTATTCATTGAATTTCAAAGTGTGGAAGGAGAGGTTATTTTAAGATGGGTAACTGAAATTTTTAGTGTAAAAACCATATCAGACAGTATTTCTGCATCTTAAAGGTCCAGTGTGTAGGATTTAGGGGATGGTATTGGCAAACAAAATATTTTAATATGATAAAATATGTTTTCTTTAGCATATAATCACCCGAAAATGAGAATTGTCTTGTTTTCGTTACCTCAGAATGAGCTGTTTGAATAGGGAGCGGGTTGTTTTCCTGGGAGATCACCATGTTTCGCCAACATGTTTCTACCCAAAACGACAAACCAAACACTGACTCGAGATCGGGACGTATTTTTGTGTTGGCCACCATAGTAAGCAGCTCCTCCATGATGAGCAGTATTGGAAAAACACTGATTTTATGAGACTGCTTCATTCAGTGTTTTTAAGGGTTTAAATCAACGGGATAATTCAGCTCCTGGTAAAAACCTACTGAACGTCTGGATCTTAAGTTATGAGAAAAAAAGGAGTACAAACATTAGCAGCCTGTCTGTAGCGAGCCGAACAGAATCTAAAAACTTGTGACTTGTAATACGAAACTGATTTATTCAGTCTTTTTAAAGGTTTAAATGACCTGTTTGTTTTGGAGAGGAAGAGACCTCTGCGGATGATTCAGCTCCCGGTAAAAACCTCCTGAAAGATGAAAACGGAACAAATCCAACCCGGGAGAAAGTTTCGGCTGGTTGTGATTGGAAATCCTCACCATGAATTGCCACTAAATCCTCTTAAATCCTCCACACTGCACCTTCAAGTAGTGCAAAGTTTGTCCCACATGGGGTCAACTGATTTGCAGATGAGATAACAAAAAATGCAGTATATTAACTCTTTAAAACCTCTGACATAAGTTTTCAGGTGCAGTGTTCAGACACCTTTCAAGAGCTATTTAACCCTTTGAAACATATGCAAGTTGGTTGGATTTCTTTTGAAAACACGGGGAAGAATGACTGACTAAACTGGCAAGAAATGTTCCACAAATTGCAAGAAATTAGTAAAAGGTGAAAGAAAATGACTTGAAAATTAGTTTTAAAAAAGGAGGCAGAATTATTAGAAAAATGAGGGAAAATGACCAGAAAATTATATTTATAATGTGTCCAATTATATATTTAAAAATATGTTACAGAAATTATACTAATTATGCTTGTATTTTTCAATTTTCTATATTTTTTTCAGGTTATTTCCTTGTTTTTTGTTTTGTTTGTGTGTTTTCTTTTCTTATTTTCAGGTAATTTTCTTATAACTTTTTTGACAACTTTTGGCCCATGTCTTGTTAAGTTGCTCACCAACTGTTCTCTATATTTTTAAAAGTCATCAAAACAATAAAATCAGGCTTTAAAAGGTTAAATAAATAAACTAATACCAAACAATATATATATATATATAACCCACAAAAAGTCTTTGAACTGTTGAGTTCTGGTCCTGAGTAGAAAGTGTGTGATACGTTGGGAGAACATTTTAATTGCTCCCAGAAAAGTTAAAAAAAAAAAAAAAAAAAGCCAAAATGTAACTTTGCAGCACTCTGTGGTGTTTTGACTCTTAATAAAATGCACCAAAAGATACTATACACAACCAATATTCCTACTTTTGTCACAATCAATTGATATTCATACAAGTGGATCCACACACGCTGTCACTCCCTCCATCACAGCTCCGCAGCATACCTCCGCACATAATCACTGCATCAGCTAATTTATTGCACCGTGTGTTTTATCCTCAGAGGAACTATTCATACAAGATATTTTCAACACCTGCACCCACCACACACACACACACACACACACACACACACCATGGTGGCGTGGTGCCAGCTCCTCTTGATACCTCACACTTAGCACTTACATAATGTGGCTTATGGCAAGAAGCGCAATCCAAAACATTTTCCGAGCAAAGTGTGTGGGTCAGGCATATTCTTAGGCCTGTAGCTGCTGAGCTGACTGTGAAAACCGCCTGTATCATCCTGAGCCACACGACTGAGCTGAATGGTTTTGACTCTTTGCAGCGTCCTATTGTCACGTGCGCGGCGAGCCTTTGTAGTGCAGAGTTAGACCATATGGCACGGCCATGTGACAAAGTGAGAGTTATTTATGGTTATTTCTCAAAAGGTATTCCACTGTCTGTCTAAGGACAAAGAGGAGAGGTGGACTGAGAGTGAGCGAGCGGTACGCAATGTCACTGTAGGTCGTGTATAAATAGTACAAGTGAGTTGATCAACAGAAAGTTAACTGGTTTTGAGTCACTCAGACACCAAACATCTGCTGGTTTGGGCTTTTTTGTATGATAATTTGCTGTTTGATTCTGTTTTATACCAGTAACTTGATGACATCTGGGGCTACTAAACTGCTGGTGAGACAAAATAAAGTTTGGAGATATTACTTGAGGTGTTATGAGCTAGAGATGTGCTTTTGTCAGTTTGTGTGTGGAAAAAATGATGAGTTGATGAATGATTTAATTTGAATTGACAGATTTTGTGATGATGAAAGTAAGAAGCCGCAGCTCTCAGAGGGACAGATGCAGTTACAGTATTGTACTCTTGTGGATGGACTGCTCATTGATAAATGTTGTTTATAGTGCTCCATCCGACTGCACAGTCAAAACAATAGTGAACCAAAGTGATTCAGGTTGTCTTGTTGAATATCAGTCAGTCACCAGAGGAAAATGTTGGCATACATTGTACGTTTCATACGTATCATATCAACGTTTCTAAAGTGACGTAGTATATGAGCTAGTATTTGTAGTGGAAGGTGGAGGGGCTGGTGGATAATGTGACACATAGATGAGCCTCCTGCAAAGCTTCAGACCACTGTTCAAGACCGACAAACAAAAAAAAAAGAAACATTTTTTTAGCTTTCCATCAGTTTTTCCCAAAGCGTTTTTCAGGCAGGACAAGTGGTTGCCTAAACGTCACCACAGCGCTGTTGACACATAGAGGGTTAACGTATCCGCTTCAAGATAATGTACAAATGTACTGTTTCCGTGATTTGCAGAAACTGAGCTGGGAACAATCTCTATTAGTCAGAGGCATATTTGTTCTCGGGCTGCACCATTAATCAAAATGTTATCTTGGTCGCAACATTGCCAAGTGCCATATCCAAACCACAGCTGGGGTTGCAAGTTTTTGATCGAGCAAAAAGTTTCACAACATACAATCATAAATGAAGCATTGTGGTGCAACAGAGATGCCCCCGCCTACAAATCATATTCCAGGCGTAGGAGAGCACATCTTTTTGGTACAGACCACAAGCAAAAATCCCATCCTCATCATTTTTACTTTTTTTGTCTCTCAGTAAAAATGAAATGCAGCTTTATCATCTAGACAACTTATGACTCATATTGCAACGAGAATATCTGTTTAAAAATAATTTCAATATGATTTTTATTTTTGCTTATGGTGCTGCCATTATCTGTACCACACAGCCACAGTGAGATTATCAGACAGGCAATGCCAGAAACTGCCCAGGGGCCCCAAAGGCCCCAGGTTTTCTATGTGGTAATTAATTTGCAAGAAACTTGTTTGATAATATTCAACCCTGAAGCACTATTAAAAACAGAAAATGTGAGAACCATGAAATGGCTCCTGCATCTTAAGGCGACAAAAAAGCTTAAATTGAAATACTGAACAATAAATTACAACAATCGGTGGCCCCCTGGAGTCACTTTGAGGACACCCTAGGGGTTGCGAACCCCCTGTTGAAGACTAAGACATTAGAGAATGTTTGTTTTTAATCAGTACAAAGCCTCATATTTAAAAGTTAAAATGTGGCTATGTCACCCATACTGTGCAGCCTCTCTGCAGTGTTTTGGAGCCCACTGCAGTGGTAAAAAATCTTCTAAATTACCAAAATATAAAAACAACAATCAACACTTTTTCACTGCAGTATGTCGATTTTTACAGAAGTGCATGCACCTGAATGCCATGTGACCTTTTAAGCAGCTGTAGCGATCATAAAGCAGCAAAAAGGCTCAACAACTAAAAAGCAGAGAAGCTCCAGAGCTAAAATGCCTCAGGGTTGATCAGATCTTTCCAGACTGTGTCGATTAAATGTAACCGGCCAGTATTCAGGGTTTCCGCCTCACTGATCACACTGGCATCCACATTTATATAAATGTTTTATCGAATTAGGCACCTCACAGCCCGCAGTCCACATTTTATGTGACAGTCGCCTCTCCCATATTAAAACAACCTGCTCTGCATAACAGAAGCTAAATTTGTGCTGACAACCAGAGGTCAAAGTCACAGCTGACCCCGCTGACAAATGGCTCATTTAGCTGCTCAGAAAATGACTCCTACCTGCAGCCAAGACATCCATCCATCTTCTGCATCTGCTGATACCTGTTCAGGGTCACTGGCGGCTGGAAACCGTCCCGAAATACACTGGGAGCACTTGCCAGTTATTCGCAGACCTAAAATAAAGACAGATAAACACATTTACAGTCAATTTCACTCCGTTCACTCTCAATGATAACCCACACAAACACAAGCATGCGTAAGGATGTCAAGTTAAGGATGATACTCGAATGCATATGACAACCTGACGACTATGGCATCTCATCAACCCCTATACATCTAAAACAAAACATGTAGTCCAGCGCAACGGACTTACAATAAATCCAGCATTCACGAATGTTATAATGTTCAGTTTTTGTTGAAAACTCTTAAAGAGTGTCATGTTTATTTTAAAGGATGGAGTTTGTGGCTCTGTTGAAATCCGAACTGGTCAAATATCGGTGCGTGGTCATATAGAGACTTTCACGTCTACATGTGACGCTCTTGGTAACTTCCTGTGTGTATTGTTGATGGTCGGGGAAACCGTGTCAATTTACATCTGTTCAACGCATTGTGTCAGATCAAAATACACATCCGTTTTCACAGGAGATGTACGGTTTCTATTCGTTTGATGCAAAGTCTTTTTCAAAATAAACTTTCAATGTCTGTAAAACACCTCGTATTTATGAGGGCTGCCCCCGGAAAGTTGGAGACTCGAATTATCAGTCGGAGACTCCTCAGTCAACTGAAGTCGAGCCAGTTTTTTTTCTGCACAGTGTACTTCTGGGGATGTTTTGGTCCCCATATTTTGCTGCAGAGTGAGTCCTCTTATCTTTTATGCGACTCTCTGCAAGTGCAGACATACCACAGCTGCACGGAGGGGGAGAGAGAGAGATAGAGAGAGAAACCGCACCCTGAGGTGAAGAAGTGGTGAACTTACAGCTCACAGCAAGTTAAGCACGTCTGTTCATATCGAGTGTCAGCAAAAAATGTTGTTGTGCCATTGCGATCTGTCATTAGTGCTGTTAGCTTGTTTACTTTATGACGTGAATGCTGCTGTCACACTTAAATTTAAATGGAAAACAAAACAAATCGTTGAATATTTGTATTGGACAGCCAAATCTGATTTGACTAGCATTATTCTGAGCTGGGTACAGCCCTTGAGTTTACCTGTATTTCGTTGTGCAACAAAAGCACATGGTTAGGTTTAGAAAAAAATACAGTAGTTTGACATTCACACAGGAAGTGAACAGCAGGTTCGTGGGTCGAAATCTGGGATTTGTTGTGTTACTTGCATGCTGGTGCGCTTGTGCGCACACTTGTGCATGTAGCTGATTCAATTGCAGAAAGAAGTACTCAAATCTATTATTTAAAGTAGTAAGTAACACTACCGCTTTGTTACAAGTACAAGTCCTGCACTCACTTAAATAAAAGTATTATCAGCAAAATGTACTGAAGGTATAAGTACACCCACAGGAGCAGAGCAGCCTTTTTTGAGAGCGATATATTATCATATTATTGGAACAGTAACTGATGAATTTACAAAGGAAAGGCATTTTAAATCACAGCTGGGTGAAGTAGAGATCATTTTTTACACTGCTATTAAGTTACCCTCAAACAATGCATCCTATTTTATATGTCGATGAGATGCTTTGTACATTAGATCTGCAAAATGACTACTATTCAGATAAATGTAGTGGAGTAAAAAAACAAAGCACCAACACTCACCCATCATTAAGTGGCCTAACAAAAAACACTATTGTTGCTATGAGTGAGAGTGGTAACTGAGGTCCTTTCTACATGTTTACAGATATGTTTGAAAATTGCTATTTTCACTACATGATGGCCTCTCATCCACACGCACTCAGAGTTTTCGGTCACTAAAACAGATTTTTGAAAACACCTTTAAAGGTAGAAAACAATGAAAGAATCTCCTCAAGTCACACACACCAATTGTTGCTTTAATGAGTTTATAATTGAAATAACAACAGCAACGTTTTTGCTAATGACTACTTTACACTTAAACTTAGTATTGTTGCACCTCCTCAGGGATAAACAGAGGCGTACGCTGCGCTCAGTGTTTTTGTTCCACCTCAGCTTCCATAGTTTAAAGTCTGCCAGAAACGACAGTTTTGGATCAGGCCCGGTCAAAGCAGCAGATGGTTTCAGAGTGGGATTATTGTTGATGAGGAATAGAAGGAAAACTTGAGCATGTCCAGAACATCGCTCGTATGTTTGAGTGAGCTCTTTTATCCTTACACATATGGCGATGTGAAGAAACGTTGTTAGTTTTGCCTTTTTTGTTGTCGTTTTGTTTTTTGTTTGAGTTGTTTTTGTGTTCTAGTGTGAACGGAGATTTTTTTTTAAATATTGTGGACAACATTATTTTAAGCAGAAGGGGAAAATATTTGTTTTCTAACATATTAGAACATGTAGACGGAGCCTGAATCTGTTTTTGCAGCAAACGGGAAGTTCACCATCTCTGCTGTGTTTTTTCCTCATGCGAGTTTATTATTGCAGTCACATTAGCAAAGCAGGCTGTTGTGTGTCTTCTGTGTGCAGTCATATCATGCTTATTCCCTCAATACTTAACGGTATCATCAAGGTGTAAAGTGTGCCACTCTAACAGCAGAGAGAGAGGGAGATGTCAAGCAGACAATGTGCAAACTCCCACACACAGTCAGATCTAATCAGCCAAAATAAGTGAAATCAAAGTGTGTGTAGGAGATTTAAACATTGTGTCAGCACATTACTGCTGACAACAACATAAATGGTTAAATGTAAAGAATTTGAGCAGTAAAGTTTGTCCTGCTCTGACAATATTTCCACTCATCCAGTCATTTATTTAAAATTGTTTGTTACTGTAATGATTTTGTGGGAAAATCATTTTTTTTGGACAAGATTACAGACTGGAACAACATAATAATGTCTGTTTGCTTAAGAAAAGAATATTACATGTACCGTTTTTAAGTAATTATTGTAAATAATCTAGATGAGCCGCCATGCCTGATTGATAAAATCTTTTCCTTGGAAGTAACCGAGCAACATGAAAAGAAAATAAAAAACAGAGAGGAATTTCATGAGGCTGGAACGTCTCTCAGCGCGTCTGTCTTGCCAATACATTAATCAGGCCTGATAAAGAGCTGTCAGCTCACTGCGCTGACCAACACACACAACTTACGATCCCAGCTGTTGTCATCGTGTGAGTGGGCTATTTACGATAATTGTCGCCCCTTAAAAAAAAGGAGCCGTGCTCAGGCTAACTTAAAATAAAATCATTAAAAAATGCTTCAAAGAGGAATTGTTTCATTCATCAATTTCAACTAAAGAAGGCAGTTTGATTTTTGCTGATCTTCCCTCCAAACCAGAGTCAGAGAGAGCTACGGTACAGACAGAGCCGGTGAGCAGTTAGATAGGTATAACGCCAGGTGAGAGAGCAAAACCAGCATGACCCTCCCCCAAACAAAGTCCGTCCAATCACAGCTCAGCAATCACAACAAGGCACAGCAGGCCTGCCAAGCTTTGGATTTAAAGAGTTTGGATAATTGAGTCTATGGCCTTTCCTTTTAAAAAAAAAAAAAAAGAGGCAAAATTGTTATGAATGCATTAAAAAGTGTGTTTACATATTGTGAACTAGGCTGCAATTATTAGCATGTAATCTCTAAAAATCTGCATATGTGGCCAAAGTCAGCAGCACAGAAGAGGAAGTCTTGCTCTGATGCCCGATGGCTACAACTGATCAGCCTGGAATATTTGGCCTCAGAGGCTTATCGTCATCAAAACGATGTTTGTAACCCTTAGAGGCATTTTACGCACTTTTCATTCTTCAGTTTTGGATAATTTTGGCTGTGTTCATGCATGTGGCATAAAGTTTAGCAAGACGTTTGCATGACGTTTGAGCGCAGCCCTGTTAGGCGTGAAAATATGCTCAGTCTATACATGCTGATATTGCAGATTATTCAAATAGTCCATCCCCGCGGGAGGATGTGCACTACAACCTGTGTTTATCACAGACCTATTTATTGGTGCACACTTTGCCAGAAATGCAAAACAGGCTAAAAAAATAAAAATAAAAAATAAAAATAAAAGTGCTTTGTCACAACATAGGTTTCAAACTGCTGTGAAAGAATGAAAATATTAAATTTATGTTATTTATGAAGTAATTTCATTAGGGGTCGACTGATATTGGTTTTCAGGAATGACACTGATACGGATTATTAGTACTTGATGAGACTGATAAGCAATATTTGGAACCAATATGCATTTATAGTAACAATGACAATATTTTTGCAGAAATTTAGACTTTGTAATATAATACACACTCCAACACAAAACTTTGTTTAAATGCCTTTAGCAAATGTTTAATCAAAAATGAAACTTTAAACATCATATACATTATTTATTATAAAGTGCAGTGAAAATTTTAATTAAAAAATGAATAAATAAAAATAGCTTCCTGAGGTTTTACAAAATAAAAGTTCCTCCAATGCTGCCTTTCCTGGTGTTGGTTTAGTGTAATACAAACACTTTTTCATTATTTAATTTTATCGGTGATCATTAAACTAAAACGCTGATACAGAAAATTCGCAAAATGCAACATAGCTTTGATAATCGGTCAGGCGGATAATTTGTCGATCCCTTATTTTAACACAAAACAGGCACAGGCAGTGGGCGAATAAGACAAAGGGCTTCGTCAGTCTCTATCTGTGGCAATTTTCAATGCACATGTGCGATTTCAGATTGATGAGGACAAAAATGGATGCAGACAGACAGGCGGTGTTTCCAGTACCCGACCTGTCTGTGCATCCGCGAGCAGTCCACCATCTTGGACAGCCACCGACGGCAGCCTTACTCGGACAAGCAGATGTGTCAGTACCCGATCCGCTCTGCACATGCATAACGTTAACCGTCTGCAAAAATAACATTCCTCCAGATAACACTAAAATCCTGTATGAACTGCCTGAGCTACCGTAGAGAGCTCTTTGGCAGTAACAGGGAAAGGAACTCTTCATAATTTATTAGGCCTAATGATTCTTTTGTGACACTATCAACTGTCACGGAAATAAGTATGATATTTTCAAACCAAGTCCGAGGGAACGGTGTTTTCCTTTTAATAAAGAAAATCCCTTTTTGTTCCACAGAAAATATTTATGTTGAGAGGCAGTATGCTTGAAAATCAGTGACCACACTAAGAGAGCTTGTCTAAGAAATAGAGCGAAGATTATGAAAAGTAATCTTTGCTGATAACTGACAGATGATAACAGCTGGTGTTTGCAAGTGAATGAGTTTCTCAACAGTAAACTGACACATTTTAGGAAAGCAGTTTCAGTAATTCCAAACAAATAAATTAATGCGATATTTTTATGATGGCCCTCGTCCATCTGTCTTTGAAAGTAAACAGAAATAGCTAGTTTGACCACGCATGCGGAGAACAGATCTGGGAGCGTATAAAACATGTTTTTCTACGTTAGCCTGCTGCAGGTAGCTGTCCAAAATTAACAGTGAGGTCGACCACTGAACGGATCCTCTCCGTAATGTTGACTCTTATAATACCGACCTGAGTCTGTCTGTGGTATAAACACGCTCTTTCAGTGGACATTCACTTAGACATCCTACTGCCCCGAAAATCATGTTGCAGCTTGTTTCATTGCTGCCGGCTGCAGCGCTCTCGCTCAACACTGGACCAATTTTAAAAAATATCAATGAGTCACACAGACACAAAAATATTGAGAAAAGGGTACAGATTTAAAAAATACCAAAGTTTTCCTTTAATTGCTCCCGGCCATCATTCACTTGACAAAGACCGTTTGTCACCTCACATTTTCCACGTAAACAAGACGTTCACAGCCGAGCCTGACGAGCGCCGTTAATAAAGCACACTTGGGATTACAGACCCGGTGTAAGTTTAAACCAGCCTGTGGTTTCCATGCAGCAGTTACATAATGTGCCTCCATTGAAGGATAGCAACCTGATTCTCCGTACCCTCCACGGTATCCCCTCCGTCTGACAGCATCTCAGCCTTTATTATGTTACTTCATTCTGAGACGTGTAGATTGTATTGCTAATTACACATATGCCTGCGTGTTTGGTTTCTCTGCCCATAGAAAAATCAGCTGCTTTTGTTTGCTCTTGTCTTACAGTTATTAGAAAAACATCAGTTGTTGCATGTTCAACCCTTTGAAGCCTGAGCAAAGTATTTATTGCCAAAACATGAAAAAAGGGCAATGAGCAACTTCAGAGGAAACAATCAAAAAAACAAAAAAAACAGCTCGTGGCTCTTTGCTGCATGTCAAAAGAAAGAAAATTACCTGAAAAGGAGCCGGAAAAAAAAATTACCTAAAATGAACAAAAAGAAAAATAAAATAAAATTTAAAAAAAGCCAGGTAAAGTAACTGGAAAAAAAGTGCTTATGAAAAAACTAATAATTCTGTAACATAATTTAAATACATAATTATGATTATTAGAATAACAGTTAAACATTTCCCCCTAGCCTTCTGTTAAAAATCGAAATCTTCTAATTTCTTGCAATTTGACGGACATTTCTTGCCAAGTTGCCAACTTTTTCCCTATGTTTTCTAAGAAAATCACACCAATCTGCTCAGGAATCAAAGATTTAAATACTTGTGAAAGGACTGTGAGCCAAGAAAACTGATGTCGACCCAGGTTTCAAAGGGATAAAGGACAAGTGCTGATTTGATTTTATAGGTTTCAAATCGATGGCAAATATTAAATAAAATACAGATCAATATTTGCGATGTGGTATACTGCTCTGCCAGTTTACCTGCAGTGTACACGGGAGTATGTGTGGTCAAAATGTTGATTAAGTTTGCCGTCACACGCAGACAATCTGGGGCAACAGAGGATTACAGATTTGTTATGGCATTGGGAAAGGTAAGCATTTCAAAGATTTGTCATATCAAGTTTAGGCTTTTTCCCCCTCCTCATTTTCCAGAGTGCTACCTAAAACCCCACAGCGCTGCAGCTTTTTATGAACAAGCTTGAGATTTGATTAAATGGGGCAGCTGCTCAACCATAAAAAAGTTTTCTCTGCCGCTCCCTGTGAAGATGAGCTGGTGAGCGGAGGACCGGCGCCCTGCTGGTCCTGTAAACTTCTGAGGGGCCGCAGATGCTGATCGCGCAGTGGGAATCGAGAAGCACACACACATATCAGTATGTGTCGGCAGAATCATTGCAGCGTCAACTCGCACTTCAGGAGTCATCTGCTGCGGGATGTAAACATTTAGCTCAGTAAACGTCACATGTAGCAGTCATATGGGATGAGTTTGCATGTTCTGAGTTCCTTTAAGGTAACTGTGGACAGGATGAAACTCTGTGGAGCGTCTGTATCAGCTCCAACAAATTAGCATGATTTTGATCTTTTTTTTTTTTTATTTAGCTTTTGCAGATACAAGCTTCATGAATACCATTCAGAAACCCTATCACTGATCTGCAGCGACTCAAAAATATATTTATATATATAAATATATATATATATATATATATATATTTATATATATAAATATATATATATATATATATATGAAGCTGATTTGTGTACGTTTGAAGTCCTGAGCTTTAGGATTGCAGTCTCATGCTGAGGAGGTGTTTATTCAAATGTAACCCAGACTTAAAGAATGAGCCTTTGAAAAACGGATTATAGAAAATGACAAAGCAATAAAATTAATACTGCAGCTTCCCCGACTCTGAGGCTGGTCACTGCAGGTGAAACAGAGTGCAGCAGATAATCTTTATGGATAGCATTAGTCAGCATTATGTGCAGAGAAAGTTTGTCACACTGTAAAAATAATTAAGTTGTTTAAGTGACAGTGGCACCACCAAAGGAGTGTCCGGGGCCTCAGTGAACATATTTGGAAGCTGACATTACTGTCTTCAATCTGTCATTTTTTACTTTTATCTTGTGAACTACACAACCTAAAGCATTGATGCTAAACTTTAAACTGCTGGCCAAATTTGGCAAGAACAAATAGGAGAAATCACGCAAACAAAGAGACAAATAATTCAGCTTAATTTTGTTTTAGGCACTGTCTCACAAATTGCATAATTGCTGCTTGTTTTCCACCAAATTTCTAAATAGCATAATTTACCAACCAGACACAGTGAATGCTGCCATACAAGGCCATACCATGTTGCTCATCAGGTTTTGGGTTTTTTTTTTCTCTACATATACTAGTCTGGCATAAATGCAGCGGACTTTCAGTTCAGGAGTGGCCAAACCATAAAGCCATAATTAATCGCCTGGACTATTATTTGCTTAAACCACTGAACTCAGCAGGCTTGTTTTTGAGACAGGCGTCTACATGGAACAGACTTTAATTTTTGTTGTTCAACGATGAGAAATACAATCACATTATTTATTTAAACCTCTTTTTTGCGTCTCTCTCGTTTACTTTTCTAGTATTATTTCTCCTTTGGTGCTCATGGTTTCAGTAAAATGAGGTGAATGATTGAATTGTAGAGAATTGTACCAAGCTAACAACATGTGCAGCAGGTCCATATTGAGTTTTAGGCTTTAGGCTTTTATTTCAAGTTTTACGGTGAGTACAACATTCGGATCTGTGATTTCTTTATAGCGTTACAACCCTGCGAAATGGCTCCTCTCACTGTCAAGATTTGATCCATTCGGTCTAAAACATTTTGCAAATGTAGAAGAGAATTACAATTCAATAATTTTATCCCCATTCATATTAGTGGAGCATTAAACTGGAAACAGCCACTGAAGTCTGAAGTACTCTTGCTATATGAACCCAATCATGCAGAAAATCCAGGTAATTTTTTATCCCTGACGTCCAACTTTTTCACTTAATGTGTCTCTGAGCAACTTTTGTAGGAATGAACTGGTCTGTGCTGCGAATGCTGTATCCAGGTCTCTTTATACATCCATGGTTATGGCACTAAAAAGCACCACATGAAGCAAAAAGTGGGTTTAAGCATAAAACATACACAAACTCTCAAACTTCTCTCATATCCTGTTTTTTCATGTTAGATGCGGCCGACTAGAGTCATACTAGTTTGTCTTATCAAAGCTTAAAATGCTTTGTGGTTTAAAATAACCAGAAGGACAAGTGGCTTATGATTACTTCTTTTTTCAAAGGTTAGATGTGTAAATATTTGAAAAGAAAACGTTCTTGCACAAATCTTTACAGTCAGCGTGCCTTTGTGAAAAGTATCGACTCACTACTAATTTTTTTGATTTTACTGCTTGTTTCC
This sequence comes from Plectropomus leopardus, assembly GCF_026936395.1. Taxonomy (NCBI): domain Eukaryota; kingdom Metazoa; phylum Chordata; class Actinopteri; order Perciformes; family Serranidae; genus Plectropomus; species Plectropomus leopardus. The sequence continues at coordinate 5,505,863 of NC_142176.1, read as the reverse complement.
ATTATCTCTCCTTGGATCAGACTTGCAGTTAAATGCCGACTGCGTGCCGTTAAAACAATTTGTCTAAAAATACCTCAGGAGGCTCATGATTAGATTAGACAGACAGATTCTCCTTTTCCTGAGCACCAAGGACAAAACAAACCCTGTGACATTGGGATGGTACCGTCCGGCGGCGCGTCACATTAATGTCCTGTCATTGTCTACAATATATTACATCAGAATACAATATGACACTTGTGCTGTTGCTAATTGTTTTGCAAGTTACATTTAAATTTTAGCCCCACTTTCACTCGTAAAAAAAAAAAAAAAAAAAGAAAACAACTGGAGTTTTTTTCAGTCATCACATCTGTTCTTTTGGGCATACACTGCTGAATAATGTAACCCAAATAACAGGCTTTATAGAGCCCCTGACTAATGATGAGTCAAATTACATTAATAATGGAGGCCTGCTATATTAGGCTACAGCATACGTACATCTCAGCAGCCTTAACTTTAACAATGAGACATCCTACATTTGATAATTTTTACAGTGGATAATTTCTCATGAACATCAGACTGAATGTGTTACAGCAGCAATGTGAATGAGTGTTTTTTGATATTTCTGGAGACTACTGGACCTTCAGTTTAACCCCTTGAACCCTAGAACCATATCAGCTTTCTTATGCTGCATTCAGACACCTTTCACATGTATTTAAAACTGATAAATTTATTTATGATTTAGTTTCGGTTTTGTTTTGTTTTTTTTATTATTATTTTTCTTTCTTGATTTTTAGTTTTTTTCCTTTCTTTTTTGGGATAAATTTCAGGTAATTAAACTAAAACTTGTGACTTCCTCCCATGTTTTTGGGGAAAAAAAGCCAGCCGGCTCAGGTTTCAAAGGGTTAAACGTTATACCATTAAATAAAAATTAATGTCCTTTAATGCATGTTATTTATGCTGATTCAAATTGAAGAGAATTATGACTGACTCCGCATCTCTACAAAGTTTTCTGGACTCTTTCGGACGATTGTTTTGGATGCACAAGATTAAAAATTGACTATATGGTTCCCTCTTACTGCCCTCATCAATCCCAATTACAGCAAACAAGCTCTGATAAGGGCGAGGCAGATGGCCGCCCACCCAGAGCCTGGTTCTGCTTGAAGTTTGTTCCCGTTCAAGGGGAGTTTTTTCTCGCTGCTGTCGCCTTGCTTGCTCATGGGGGAACGCTGGGTCTCTGTAAATTAACATGTGGTCGTGACTTGCTCTACATGAGAAGAATAGCTTCTCGTTCTGTCATTTCTCTTACATCCAAACTTTCAATTTTATGTTGTGACAAAACTGCGGTTAATGTGAGGTTAAGTTTAAGCACAAAAAACACTTATGATTATGGTTAACCCTTTAGAACCTGGATTGATATCTTTTTTTTTCCACAAGCGTTCAGACCTCGGTGACCTGAGAAAGTGGTTTGACTTCTTTTGACCTTAAACAAAAGCAAGGAGCAACTTTCAAGAAAAAAAAAATGGATGGTGACAAGAAAATTACTTTAAAATTAGTCGTTGGAAGATTATTAGATAAAAATAATAAATAAATAAATAAATAAAATAGGGAAAATGTCAAGAAAGCTTCATTTTTAATTCTTTCTTTTAATTCAATGATATATTTAAAATTGTGTTACGGAATATATATGTGCATATATAAATGTATATATATATATAATTTCCTGCAATTTGTGGAATATTTTTTTACCAAGTTGCTCATTGCCTTTTTCCCATGTTTTTGGAAGAAATCACACCAATTTCCTCAGGCCTCTTTACCAATTTATTCACCAAATTCTGTTAAGTTAAGGCATGTATTTATTAGAAAATTAAAAAAAAACCTTGCAAACCAAACTTTTCTACAGGCTTTTTGAGGACCTCCCTTCCACTGGAGTCCAACTCCCCCCAACCACTCCCTCCAGTCTGCATAGATTTACGTGTTACATAAACTTTGCATTAACAGGACATCTTTGTACTCAGTTTTCACTCACTAACTTCTCCTCCAAAACCTGCATGTCTGCAGTTGAAGACGGAAATCTCACTGCACTGAACAGTACGTCAATTCTTCATCACACATTAAATTATGCTGCACAGTCTAGAGCGTTAGTAACAGTCCCTCTACTGCTTCTATCTTTTTCTCCAAAACCTGTTTGGTTTTATTGCATTTCCTCTTGGTCTGTCAGATAGCAGCAGCTTGACAAAATGTTTCAATGATTGCATCTTACACAGTCTGATAGCACTATCAGGGAGCAGTATATCACTATTATCTAACATTACAGACGCATGGTGCTCACTAGTGGTTCTATTTAACTCGAGACAACTTCAAGATTCAGATCAAATCTCAGCATTATTCTTTGCCATGTACAACAGAAGTATGTGTTCCTCTTGTTCTGAACTGTCTGACAAGCGTTAATGTTAAATGCTGATATTTAATATCCAGTTACGTAAGTGCCACGTGTGCAGTCAACATCTATTACAGTCAGACGACCTCAAGCTTCACCCCGTGGTCAGTCTAGGCCGGCGTGGACATGGGAAACGCAAATCCTAGATGAGCCAGGATCAGGGGGGCGTCTCCTCCTGTATCGATCACTGTTATGTAAACTTGAGCCCGGCTCTCCAACATTAAAGCGTTCTCGGCTTTTGTCCTGCCCGAGCAGCAATTGTACGTGCTGGAAAATGGCTGCCATGACCAGACCTCTACAGACCTCGTCTCCCACTCGCTCTCTCTGCTCTCCTGCTTTGGAGTGACTAGATGCTTTTATGTGGAGTGACTAATGCTCGTTCTAAAGAGCCTGGGGTGGATCTCTCTGCGTGCATGTGTGCGGGTTTGTGCGTGTGTGTGTGCACAAGCCAAGGCTGTACGCAACCAATCAGCACGCCGAAGCTTGACTCGCTTACATGAAAATGAGTCAGTTTCATGGTCTGCAAAGACCGAGATCCCCCACACACACTTCATCTCGATCCATGTAAATGGTTTGATTTGTAATTGTGCACAGGAGTCACTGTGTACCATAATGCCGTAGCGCTTATTCATACGCATGTAAGGACACTCGGATGAGAGTTACAGTGAGAGGAGGAGGCTGGAGGTGAGAATGATGAGTGCAAATTGCCACAAACAATAACATTCACCGCAAGCCTGTTTTATACTGAGAGAATTGGGAAATTATGCTGTTTGTGAAAAATGAGATGAAGACGAGTCAGAACTTGCCTGCTTGCAGACAGATTCACATGAGATGAGATGGCAGCATCTTCATGTTGGTCCATTCATTCATCACATTTATACGTCCATGGTTTGTCTTTATCTCGTCACTGAAACGTCCTTATTTCTCATGAATTAAGTAAAAACTGCCACAGCAAAAACAAATCCCTCAAAACTGAACTTCCAACTCGCTCTCAGCCCAAGTCGCCACCTGTTGCTGCTTAACAGTGTGCATATTACGCTCTAGGTATCCTTCTGCGTCTGCTGTTGACGTTCCGGGATGCCGACACTGTGATGTCAGCATGTGGCAACCAAGCCGGGGAGTCAGCAACAGCACGTTTAGGATTAAGCACACATCAGATGGGGAGCGCACGCCAGAGTCCCGCATGAAAGTCTGGGGTTTGCCCCTTTTGTCAGCCCTGGAGGGACCTTCATGCGCCTTACATTACATTCTTACTGGCAGCGTTTCAACCTGACGCCATCTAGCGCCGTTGTATCAGATTCCGTCCGTCCACGTTCTTAGCTGACCCTGTCCGGTGGCGTATCATACAGCCACAAAAGGGCGATTTTTGTAAAGGAATCTTCTGTCAAAATCACCGCAAAAACGGTGGTATATGACGACTTCAGAATGAGAAGGGGCTGCAACTTCAAATACTTTTCTCCACGAGGAGTATTCGTAGTGAGTGAAATGTTGGATGTAAACATGCAGAGCACAGTGGCTTCATTTCCCTTCTGGACAAAGTAAAGAAAATTAAAGTTTTTCTAAGATTTTCTGTTTTATTGTCGTTCTCTAGCTTCTGTTATTCTTTTGAATGTACAATATGTAATTTTATGCTGCTCAGGTTCTCTCAGTCAAAACAATAACAAAAGATGCAGGAATGCCATCATTGCAGTCAGTTTTTCCTAATTAGGTTTACTTCAGTGTTCATCATTCAGGAGGGTTTTACCGTACCAAATTATCCTCAGAGGTCTCCTCCACTACCACACAAATTTACGCAGTCATTTAAACCGGATTCACGGGAAAAAATCAGTGTTTTCCGACTGGTTGGAGCTGAACTGCCATTTACTCGGCTTCTTTCTCTGATAACTTCAGATAAAAATGTCTGATGACTAAAATCCTTAACTTGGTTAAAACATATAGTTAAAAACACCTACAATTCTAAAAGAGTATTGTAAAAATGTGGCTTAAAATTGGATAAAAATTGAATTTATGACAGCTTCTGGCAGTCAACGCAAAGGGGATATGACGCCATCGATAGGCAACAGCAATTAAATGACACGTAGCTTCCATGACTAAAGTTACAGATTTCTCTGGGTTTTAACATTGTTGCAAATATTTGCGATAATGCATGTAAACGATGCAACAAATCCTATGACGTTGGTCTCGTTTTTAGACATTTTAAAGCGTAAAAGTTACATTTCATATTTTTAATTATCATTTTAAGAAAGTCTGACACGCACCTGCTCAGTGAGCGATGATGCTCACCTTCAGTGTCAGCATTCATCTCTGTCAGTGTCTGCAGGAACTCCTCACTGTTTTTGCTGCTACAAAACATCTTCTTTTATGTGTGTCAGCACACAACGTCACTACGTGGGACGGCACAGCGGCTCGGTGGTTAGCACTATCATCTCACGGCAAGAAGGTGCTTAGTTTGGGTTTAGATAATGAATGGATGGATGGCTTATGGAGGTGATTTACTCAGCAGTTATTGATTTGCCTGAACTGTGTATTTTAACACGGAGTGCACAGCAGGGTGAATATATCTCTGCTGGTTATGTGGTAATGTGTGTGGGGGGACTTTTTCAGTGCTTCTGTTGTTTCTCACTGATTTCATCATGTTGCATTAGATTTCTTAGACCTCGTATTTGCTTAACACCATAATAAGGTAATTGTCTGCTGGTTAGTTAAGGTTAAAGTCGCTTTATAAAAGATGAAACATCACAGTGGGTGTTGTGAATTGTCCCCGTCGCCTCTCTCTACAGAGCTTTGTCACTGTAAACAGAAATAGAGAGAGGAGGGGAGGGAAGAGCGTTTTACAAAAATTAATTCAAAGCAGCAGCTGGCCAACGGGGGAATCATTGCAACTGAAATATCTGCCAAACAAATTCTTAGACACTTTATCCATTATTTTTCCCCCTTATATCTGTTTTTCAGCTATGTCTACAAGAAATTGTGTTTGTATACTACAAATTTGTTTTCCAAATAACTGGACGTGAAACGTAATTGCTGCCTGGATTATGTTCTTTTCTGGGTTTTTTTTTAGCAAATATTTTACCACAGAAGTTGCAGAGAGGATGTTGGGGTGCATGTTGGGTTTTTACAGTGCAGCACTTTGACATGCAAGCACTTTGATGAAGGTTAGAAAGATTGTGGGTTCGATTTAAACATTTTTTATCTCATGTTTGAAGTCACTTTTTTGCATTTATCCAAGACCTAAACTTTCCCAAATTTCAGCCAAGCGGAGTAAGTGCACACATACACATCAAAATGTCTGTGCATGTCCGTGGTGCGGGTTGAGATTTCACTTCAGCTACCACATTTTCTCGAATAACTACTCCATCTGTCTTCTGCAAATATCTGTTGAATGTAAACTGGAGACCTGTGTGATTAACCAAACTGCTCGACTGTTTCCCTCAGTGGCACATCACAGCCTCCCCCTCCCTCCCTGTCTCCCTCTTTGATCACACACACACACACACACACACACACACACACACACACACACACACACACACACACACACACACACACACACACACACACACACACACACACACTCTTACACACAACACACACACCCTCCCACTGGCTTCCACAGTTTCTGTTTTTCTTTTGATTTCATTCACTGCAGTAGGTCGGTTTAAATTTATTTATGCTCCTTCACCTCTCATTCAGATAATTTGTTATTGTGCCTTCCTGCTCCTCGTCTCTCTCCGCTGATCCTCCAATTAGTCTGTTCTTGATGGCTTCTTTTGAGGTGAAAGCTGTGGTTATTTTTTGTTTTTCAGTGCTGATAAATTAATTACATCTTAATTAAATCTAGTAGGCCCTGCCCGTGTGGACCAGAAGCTGTGTGAACGTATGAGTGTGGGTCCAGTGCAATACTTTGTCACAAATGAACGGTCTTTGCACTTCAACCCTTCAAACTACGGATGTCAGTTTTGGTTGATTTGTTTTCAGTAGCCTGACACCCATTAAGTGGTTACTAACTGGTTACGCTTTTTAGGGGGAAAAAAAGGCAATATTAAAGGCCTTTCCTTTTAGTGTCCATTGACTCTATCCATGTAGAGGTGATGACATTTTGATGATTTATGATGTAAATGTCTTGACTTCTATTTAATTACAGCTGACTAGAGGTGTTAACATGTGGACACATCGTGCCCACTCCAGTCTCCCCTCGTCAGCTAACGCTACAAATACCTAAAAAGTATGTTCATATATGAGATAAGTAAACCATAAAAACAAGACAATTAAAAGAGTACTTAAGATACACCCTGACATCAGTTTGAAACGCTGCTGGTAACGATGAAAGTCCATACAGGACGGGCAGGAGGGACAGTGGATGTGTCCAACATCTCCGGACCCCAGGAGCCCGCTGTTCACTTCACATATGAATGTTGAGCCAAACCATGATATTTTTTTCTAAAACTAGCCGTGTGCTTTTGTTGAACAAGGACAAAAATGTAAATATGAGTTCACCTAGAAGAGCAGGTGCTCTGTCCTCATCGCAGCCGCCGCAGATTCGACTCCAACCTGTGGCCCGTTGCTGCGTGCCATCACCTCTTTGTCCCCCTTTCACACTCAAGCTTTCCTATAGGATAAACAACAATAAAAAAACATAAATCAAAAATACTTAATAAATCTAACGAGCAGAAACTGTACATTCCAGAATTGGAGGACAATTTAACTATCAAAATGTGAACATTTAGCATTGTTTAGCATTTTGCAATTGTATTTTATTGTGTTTTAAAACAAATTCAACATGGATAATTAGTGCATTTTTTCATAATGAGCATGCAATCTCTAAATATTCATGGGTGAGACAGAAAATCTCCTCCAATTCTGGAATAACGCAGATGTATTTTGAAAAGACACAATGCAGGGCGAAAAAAACACAGGCGTAAATTAAACCGGCGTCACAGAACGTTAACAATAAACACAGGAGGGGTACCCAGCACGTCTTATATAGACATGAAAGGCATTGAATAAGTGGCGAGTTTGGATGAGAATGTGTTTTTTTTTTTTTGGAGGGTGGGCAGAGGCCTCGGCGTTTATCCATGTAAACTTGGCTAGCAGGCTGTGTGATTTCCACCAGATCTGGTTGGTGCACAGTGAAGTAAAATGAGGAGTAGCAAAATGAATCCAAGGACCAACATACGTCACCGGTCAAAAATATTCTCGTCCTTCCTCATTCCTACTTTAAATGATGACGTTACGAAAGTAGCAGGACTCATATCATGTGACGATGAGGGAAATGAGCTATTTTCAGTGATTCCTAAACTAAGTGAACTTTCATTCTGTTCGTTTGTTTATCCTCTCATGGATCTGACTTCAGTTAATGATGAGGCAGGATGCCAATATGAAACTGCCAGGACTGCTTTTCTCAACAGTTATGTTTTCATATATTTGGTGGTTGAATTTGTGAATGCTTTGACATGTTATTAAAAACAGGATGTGGAAATAATTTTCCCGGTGGACAACTGTTACCAGTTTTGGCTCCGCTCGTACCTCCCAGGGTAAAAAACGTCTTTATGTTCAGGGGACTTTGCAGTTTCATTTTCCTTGGGCCAGGTCCACGCAGCTATTTTGGAAGCCTTTCACTGACGTCTGTTGGATTATGCAGAGAAACCACAACGTCCTCTTTTAGGATTTTTGTTTTACTTCTCAGGCCACTAACAGTAAATCCTTTCTCCCTGCAGCCAACTTCTGGTTTTATACAGTCATGGTTTTCTGCCTCTTCATTAGACTCTGCAGTTGGCAGATTTAAATTGCTACCACAGCACTGATGGAAAATTCCATTTAATTTTTTACTGTTAACAAATGGTTGATTTGTTGATTTTTCCTGCAGCCACAGTGTCTCTTTGTGCGGGCCAGAAATCTTCTGCAAACCGTATCTGGTGCTCCGAAAATGTCTTAAAATTAAACATCAGACTGAAAACAGACTGCAAAGTGTGCCGGTTTGCCTAAATGTTTGACAACACGGAACAAGTTAAAGGGAATAAGTTTTAAATTATTCCTGTCATTTTAATATTATTGAGATGTCTCTATTGTTTTTATTTAAATCTCAGGAAGGCGTATAAACTTCAGATTATTATTATTATTATTATTGGAAGAGGTTTTTGTATATCAATCTGTAGTGTGAAGCTATGGAACCGTTTTAATGCGGAGCTAAAACAACGTCCAACCATAAGTAAGTATAAAATAATGCATAAAAAAAATATTTTTACGAGGGATGAAGAGGGGGTGTGACAATCACGTTTTATTTCGTCCTAGTTTATCTTCTTCTTTTTCTGTAAATTATAATATAAAATTGTAGATATTTGATTTTATGTGGGTGTATGCATGTATGTTTAACTAATTAGAGCATAGGTTTACATTAATAAGAAAGCTGGATATTTAAAGTTCAATGACTTTTGGAGAAGGGGTGGGAGTAAAAAAGTATTTACTTCTCACTTTTTTTGGAATATGTAAACCATTTCTTTTGCTTCCTGTTTTTTCATCATCTGAAAATATTCTGCTTCAGTCTGCTTTATAATCATTTCTCTATTTTCGTTTTTACACGTTCTAAATCAAACAAATCAATGAAGACATTTAAGTAAATCTGTCATCAGTTCAGATAATATCATGGCTTCACTTTAATCTCTTTTTTCAGACCATTTTTGTGGATTAATAATCTTAGCTGTTTTACCTGGCAGTATTTAGTATTTGCATTTACATTTTGCACAACACTGAATTCAGCTTATAAGTTTGGTCAGAACTGACCTTTTAAAAAGAGGTCACAAAGCAGATTTCAATATTAAACCTACCGATTTTGTTGAAGTAATCTTAGTTAACTAGTATCTTGCAGCGCAGTATAATTATTTATTGTGATCAAGCCTTTGTGCAACATTTAAGAGGATACACAGTGTCACACAGACCAAACTCCGTTCACAATCCAGCCGAATTAAAGAGAGACGAGATAATTCATCTGGTCCAGCGTATCAGCTGCAGAGTGACTCAATCAATTATCTATGTAAATAAATCAATCAGCAATAATTAGTTAACAAGACAATCAGTGGATAAGTAAACGAATAAAATAAATAAATTTAAGAATAGCTGAACAAATTAATTAAGTTAAAAAATAAAGAACAATTTATGAGGGAAGGAAATATTTATTATGAATGGGTAATGCATTGAGTGAGTGAGTGAGTGAGTTTGTAAATCACTTGTCAATAGCTTGTCAACCAGCCCACCAGGACATGAATCACTAAAGGAATTAATTAAATTAACTGAAGCATGAATGAATGAACGAATGAATAAACAAACTAACTTACCAGCTAATGATATGAACAGATGAAGTATAGGACAGTGTATGTAGGGAAGGTAATAGTTAATGAGTGAATAAAGAGAAGAAATTTGCCAATTAATAAACAAACAAATGAATAAAGGAAGTGAAGAATGATTGAAGTAATAAGTGTGTATGAAAATAAAAAAAGTTGTCTTCGTAAATCAATCAATCACAAAAAGTCAACCAGCCCATCACTGCACGAATGACTGAATGAATGCACAAATGAATAAATCAGATGAATTTTAGAATGAATGAATGAATTATGTGTGTGTGTATGGATGAGAGGTTGTAATGAATGAGTGAGTGAATGGGGTGAATGAATTAGTCACTAAATAATCATCAAGTGAATGAATGAATGAGACTTTTTTTTTTAAGAGTAAGTGAAGGGATATTTTCAAAAAGAATCAATGGGTAAGAATGGATGAATGAATGATTTGGTCAGTCTGTGAATGAGTTTGTGAATGACAGAAAAGGTTCAATGAAAGAATGAATGAATGACTGTGAGTGGGTGAATTAAAGAAAGGGTAAATGAATAAATGAGAAGCACAGTGTCAAACAATGATGGGCGGGTTAAACAATGAATGGAAGACAATGGGAGTCAGATAACTGATGCATTCATTCATCGGGCGCTTTGTATCTCAGCGAGCGTGAGCAGCAGTTTATCCGAAATTATTCAAAATGAATAAATTCATAGAGATCTGTGAATGCACAACAAAAATCTGCTCTTTCCTGTTACTAAAATGTCAGTTTTCATTACTTCAACATTTTATAATCAGAATCCTCCCAAACTGAGATCCTTCTAGACATGATGAGCTGGGGTTTTTTTTTTCTCTCCTTCTGGTGCAGTGTGTCAGCGTGCGGGGAAAGACACATTATTAGTTATCTCGGTGTTTGCCTCTGTGGGTTTCCTGTGAGCTAATTGGAGCCCTCCCATCTGTCCCAGCTGAAAAACTGCATGTTTGTGGTTAAAAATAGGTACAGCATTTCCTGCTGTGCCAGGGACGGGATTTGTTTCAAAAAAGACCCCACCTTGGTTCTGCTTGTTAATTTCAAATTAGGCTGCTGCAGCTAAAATAGAGCAATCGAGTACAAATACGAACAAAATAGATTACGCACTGTAATATTTAAAAAAGGGAGGTATAGTAAAATAAGACAACAAACAAAAATCTGTTGACTGAACAGTCATTTTCACTGCAGTACCTGATTCTGGGACTGAAAAAAAACTACAAACTAGACTTTGCAGCCCATGTTTTCTTACTGTTTATCTCTGCCTATGCATCTGCTACATGGTTTCACGAGACATTGATATTAGTACATCGTGGTACATAAACTACCGCATTTACCGTGGATGGAGGTACTCGATGTACTGGAGGGAAATGTAGATGTCTGTCAGTGAAGAGGTACTCTGAATGAATGGATATGAACCACTGATAAAAGCTTTTTTTTGCTGCAGACTATTTTGATTTTGGCTCCTTTTGCTCTTCCTACAAGATATACACTAGGCATAGAAAACTGAGTTGAAGCTCAGTTGTGCGCAACATAATATTTAATCTCCACAGAACTATGTACCAATGCCTGATTTTAAATTTTCGACTATCTGAGCATGACCAAACTGTTCCAGCTTTAAACCTGTCAAATACGCAGACATGGTCAGTGGCCTTTGGTGTCTGATACAGACACACAGAGGCACTCTGTAGCGTCTGTGTAAGATGCACCGCGCTGTATCATTATTAGACGCTCAGAGTAACTGACGTAGTATGAAGAGTGAGAGGGGTGGTGGATAGGTCTAACAAACACAGGACTAACACTCAAGAGGCAAGTTTTTGTGTCCTGTGTGAAACCAAAAGGATATAAGGAATCAAAAATTCCCACACTTGTTGACTCTGATTTCCAGTCACACCCTCAGTCAGTGCTGTCTTTTGCAATTTTTGAAGTTTCAATTTCCTAAACTATTTTTTTTTTGCCTAGAGGGCATATAGGGTCACTGACCAAACGACTGTAACTGACGAGTTGGGAGTGAAATGTGTTGGGCTGACGCTGCATGGGGCCAAACATTTCTCCTGCACTGACAGACGTAGCACAGATCTGGCAGTGCAAGTCTGGCATGCTGGAGATGATGCATTTTGCATAATTTATGCATCAAAATCAAGTGTAAACCTCGTACACTTTTCTACATGGCACATTGAGTTTTACAAGTCTTACAATTTCCATTTTAAAAAAACATGTCTACAATTCTTTCACATTAGGTGTGACACATGAACAGTTTGTGCTGTAGATAATTCAGCAGGTTTTACTGCAGAAACATCCATTTGTGTAAAGTACCGCTACTACAAATTGGCAGAACTGACAACTACTACATTTCACTTTAAACATGTTTTACGATTTCATGTAACAAATAAATTTAGTTGAATTTAAGTTAAAGTCACCAATTTCATCTTAAAGATCAATATTTCAGGCATGCATGGACTTTTTGATGCACTGCTGGCTTTGTATGTCATATGGAAGGCCTATCAGACACCAAAATACTGATAGTGCTGTATAGTACCATGAAGACGTATTTTTCTACTCTACTTTACTGCTGGATGACAGAAAAATTAAGCTTTTTTGCCGAAGCCCTCTGCGATGACATCGGATGTTCTGTTATCTGTCTGTCTCAGTCAGTTTATTTGACTTTCAGCTGCATTTCTCAAAAAAATCCTTTTAATCTTGCGGGCATAGAGGCTTTCCTTTTCTTTTGTTGAAAAGCAATGAATCCGATTCTAGAGATGTTAAATTATACTCGCATCAAATAGAAAAGTATGCAGGTTCAAGAAATATTGAGATGTAAGTGACAGGTGCGATGTCTTCAGACGAGACTGCCAGTTGGAGATGTTGTTCAGTGTTGGCAGAGGTTTGTACTTTTTTTTCTTTTCTCTCCTCTATTTATTTTTTGGTGTCTATTGTTGTCAGAGCTCTCTTCCTGTGCACACCAGGCTCTCCCCGTGTGTCAGACTTGATCAATTGGCTCCATGTGATGTTGTTCCAGGGTTGCATTCCCATGCATTATGTTGGAAACACTCCCCCTGAGGACGGGGTGGAGGGCACCGCAAGTCATAAGAAAGAAACCTGTGTTTGGATAAATGTAATCATTGCCATGGCAACACGGGCTGGAATCTCTGATAGGGGCTATTTGTCGATGGAAAACACTATCCTCAGGAGTGTGTGTGTGTGTGTGTGTGTGTGTGTTTCATTGTGTGGCCATGTGTTTGGTAAGTGTGACTGTTAAAAAGAAAAAAACATCTGTGCGTGTGAACATTTGCTGTAATTCTGTAGTTTCTTTTCCATGTCTCACCCTCAGTTTGGAAAATGTGTGTTTTTGGAGAGTTATTCCAAATAGAGAAACTGGCAAACAGGAGCGTCTTTAAAAAAATCACCAATATATGAATGAGTTTCTTAGGCAGCTTCTGGTGCACATTTTGGAGAGAAATTCAACTGCTAAACAGCAACAAGGAGCCTCATGATATCAGTAACAGTTCAGGGTCCTGGCTGTCGTGCGACATGCTGTTTTTAAGTGGCTCTCTGTAACAGCTGGGGAGCAGGCTTTAATCCACAGTACGGGGCTGAATTATGCATTATACTGTGAATATTACACCATGTCTATTTAAATGCAGTGCTTGCCCTGTCTCCTCAGCCTGCTCTGTTTCTGCAGCTACTCAGCTGTGGATGCCACATGGAGAGAAACAACAACAGCTACTTCAGGATTACATGCAGATTTTCATGTGTGCTTCTATAGAGAGTCTTTACTGTATGCTTTTTTAATAACCTGCTGGACTCTTTAACCCTTTTTACCCTGATGTTTGGTTGGTTTGGCTGGTGTTATTCATATTTTTGTAGATTTCAATAGGGGGGTACAGGCACTGGTTAAATGGAAGGACGTTTATCACAGTCAAGGTTCATGCAGACAGAATCAAGTCAAATTCAAGGCCTTTCAAGTACTTTTTCAAGCACCCATTTCTATTTTCGAGGATAAAATTGTTTTTTCCACAACCATCGTAAATTCCTAAATGAAATGGTAAGCCTCGTCCTGATGCCGGCTCTCCTCCCTTTGTCTCTCTAAATTATATTCAATTACTTTTTAAATACCAAGTTTAAAAAAAACATCTGATTTTCAAGGTATTCCAGTACGTAAATTTCTGAGTGCCAAATTCAAGTGCTTCAAGCACCTCAAACTCTGCACAGTTCATTTACACACACTATCCAAATAGTTTTACAAATCTCGTTAAAAATCAACAAAGTATCGCTGTCATGACCGATAACTCTCCTTGGTGAGCACAGTACAAGAAGTCTGTTTTTTCCAAACTATTCAAACCTTCACTGCTGTTTCCTTTTCAGTTAAATGTCTATATGAATCTACAAAATAAGATGTAAACAAATATAAAAATGTCTCTGCCCTCGATAGATAAAAGACCTAGTGATTTAATCTCATAGTATATTTCTCAGTGTTGATATTGTAGCACATCTGAGTCATTGTTGCTCTGTGCAGCTTGTAATTAGCATCACATCAGTATTGTCCCTCTACAGGATCACAACAATACAAAGTGCTGGCTTACTGTTTTCTGTCGGTTTTCATGCAAATATGCTACATGTTGATTTGGTTTAGTTACAGTGTCGAGTGTCGAGTTGAAAACAGCTTTAGATCATTTGTTATGTATAACGTTATCCGGCCTGCCTGCTATCCACTTCAATTCTACACAGTGAGGTTTGATTACATGTCCACAGAAGGCAGATAACAAGAGCTCAGACTCAGTGCCAGGTGTGTTTGTGTAATCAGAGGTGTTTATCTGAAAAGTTATCCAGTTACGGATCACGTGTATGAAGTCAGGCAGAAACCAACTGATGTAGGATGATAATGAAAGAGAAAAACACAGAATCATCCTGTTGTGTGTGAATAAAAAACTTGTTTTCACTGGCAGAATCTACTCTTTGACGGAGGGACCACAGGAGAGGCGCTTCAGTATTTCCTGCTCAAACTATCATTTTTGCACTATACATGTCAAGACGGTAATTCAGTCCTGTTATTTTCATCTAACAAACATTGCAAAAAATGTGCCCACTATTATCATTTCAGCAATTAGAAACAGGGATTCATGCTTTTGTGTCCTCCCGGTTAGACTCCTGTAATTTTCTTTATTCCTGCCTTAACCAAGATGCTGTCATTAGGTTACAGTCTGGCCCAAACTCTGCTGCAAGACTACTCACCAAGACTCCTACTGCTCCCACATTACCCCAGTTCTGAAATCACTTCATTGGCTCTCTATCAAAATTTGAATCCAACTCAAGATCCTCCTCCTCATGTACAACTGGTACAAAGTTGTACAACTTTACAACTAGTAACTTAGTGAGCTGTTCCCTTTCTAAACATGCTGTTGAAGAGAGTTTGTTTTTTCAATGTGGAATAACTTCTTTCTCCATATTTCCCCCCCAGGGATCAATTTAGTATTTCTGATTTCTGATGTAACACACACAGACTGTGTTATGACATCATGTCCCTCGATAAAACACATAAATGTGTGTCAAACAAAATATGTATTAAGAGCAAAGGATAAGGACAGCAGCATAAATATCAGAAGAAAATGTATACAAATCACAATAATGTTGCATTTCTATATTTCATAAGTACTGATCAGATTTTCTAAAGTAGTAGTATATGAGCCAAAACATGATCCTTTCATAAACAAAACCAAGTGAAACCTATTAAGTTGTGTTCAGTTTTTTTTGTGGGGTTCTTTTTGTTGTGCCTTAACCTAACCACATTAAGCCTTGATAAAACCGAACATTTGAATGTATCTGCTGTATTGTTTTTTTGTTTTGTTTTGTGATTGTTTTTCTTTGTAAAGCACACACACATACATACATTCAGAATTTAGCTGTGAGCAAAATTTCTTTCATCTTTTGCCTTAAAAGTAAAATTATCACCATAACTTCTGCCTCTTGTCAATGTCAGATTTCTGTTGGAAACAGGTTGTGGAAGTCAAAGTCCAATTTAATGTCATTTAACTCTGCTGCAAAAAACAGTGGAAAATCAGCATCACATGCACTGTGCGAGAGAACACGGACGCTGTGTTCATTCAAAATCATACTGTTGTTCTGCATGAGGTCAAACTCTTGCACTCTTAGTGCATAAGCCCCGTTACAGCAAAAAGAAGCAGTCATGTTATGGTGCTATAAAGCGCCTATGCGGGGGAGAACATGCCAAAATTGCTGCTTTTCTGTCGAGTTGACATGCACTAACACTAGAAAATAGGGCAGTGGTGTAACCTGACTTGTGCAAGCTTAGATAAAAGACAATGGGTCTAAATATCAGATCAAAAAAATAAATGTAAAGGTAACACTGTTATTATACATAACTGCATTAAATTCATATTTGTCCATCAGGAGGGAAAAACCTTGAACCTTGATATTTTCCTGACATTTCTGAATTGTGTGATAATAATTCACAAAAAAAGACAGGAAATAAAAGGCAGACAGGTGTTAAAAGATACAAGACACACCAGCTGAGTCTCTATCGGTCTCCCTCACTTTGAAAACTCTGCGGTATAGAGACAACTCTCACACAGAAACTCCACTGAAGGATTCACATTTGAGTCCAGAATAAAGCTTAATGACAGTCTGGGAAGCAGGCCCGTAATCAATCAAGTAATCACGCTTACCTTTATACCACTGCAATTAACCTCAAGTGTCCAATCAAGCAATATGTGAGCACGGAGAGAAAAAGACCTTTTTCAGTCACCCTCATCAGCTGTTCCCAGAGCTCGTCTCCCTCCCACCTCTTTCACCTTTTCTCTTTTGTTAATGAAGTCCAAATGTTTGAATCAGCTGCTTTGACCAGATGTCAAGCAATTCTTCCCTTTTTTGCTTCCACTGCAAATTCTGCTATTCAGGGGTATAAATCCAGCAAATACTGCATCATAGTATATCCAAAAGTCCAATCACAGAAGCTGAATGCTGTGAATGCATTTACCAGACTGATGTTCTTTTCTGAAATGAAACTCAACACTATCCTGACACAATCAAATACTTGCAAAAATCCCTAAAGAAAAGAGAATAATGTCATCTTGTCACATGGGGGTAGAAGTAGATGCATGTAAAGAAAGAAAGAAAGAAAGAAAGGAAGTGCCTGCCTTCTATCCCAATTTTTAAGCTCTAATTCTTATCAGTCTTCCTGACACAATTAAATACTTAAAAAAGAGAAATCCTTAAAGAAAAGAGAAATAATGTCATCTCATCACATGGGGGTAGAAGTACACGCATGTAAATAAAGAAAGGAAGAAAGAAAGAAAAAGAAAGAAATTAAGTGGCTGCCCTCTATCCCAATTTTTAAGCTCTAATTATTAAAATCAGTCTTGGTTGATTTGGCTCCTTTGGCTCGGATGTGTAATCAGCATCGGCTGATACCCTAAACCCCGGTACTGGTCTTGGGCCTGAAAAAGTCGAATCGGTGCATCCTGAGTTTCCTGTGATAGTTTCAGAATAAAACCACCCTCTGTTTCACCAGCTGGACACTTTTAATGTGAAGAAGCAGCAGAGGGAAAAGCTGCATCAGCGGCGACTTAACGCAGCTCTGATTGAGCTGTAGTAAACAGTAACTCTGATATCAATGAGATCAAATTAAAAACACTAATTACATGCATGAATCGTCTCTTGTGAATCCTTAATGAATATGAAAGCTATTTAAATCCTGCATAGGAATGACGTGAAGAAAAACCCCTACAGAGAGCAGTAAATACCGAATGTAAATAAACTGAATGCTTAACCCTTGAAAACCTGGAGCGACATCACAAGTATTTAAACCTTTAAACCTGAGCAGAAAACATGGTAAATAAGGCAATGAGCAACTTGATAAGAAATTTTCCACAAACTCTAAGAAAATACTAGATTTAGAAAATTATTATTATCATTAATTTTTTAAAAACCTAGGCGAAATAAATGAAAAAAAAAGGAAAAAAGCTTCTCTTTAAATCACCTTACATATTTATTATTATAGAATAATTATAATTTTTGCATTTTTTGCATGATTTTTCTGTGTCATTTCCTTGTTCGTTTTTACTCATTTTAAGGTAATAGTAGGTTTTTGTACTTTTTTACAAATTTCTTGAAAGTATTACTTTTACTGCTTTGCTTATGACATTGCTTTAACATTGCGCATAATAATAATTATTAATATCAGTCAGTCAGTCATTTTCTGTAACCGCTTGTCCTCGTAAGGGTCACGGGGGGGCTGGAGCCAATCCCAGCTGTCATTGGGCAGAAGGCGGGGCTAACCCTGGACAGGTCGCCAGACCATCGCAGGGCTGACACATATAGATATGCAACATGCAAACTCCGCACAGAAGGGCCCCTGCCCGGACCAAACCCCGTTCCAACTAGGATTCGAACCAGGGACCCTCTCGCTGTGAGGCAACAGTGCTAACCACAAAGCCACCGTGCCGCCCCCATAATTATTAATAATATTATTATTATTACTTTACTATATAGAACCTTAAAACACAGAGCTTACAAGTGCTTTGACAAACAAAGCAAAGCAGAAATAGGATATATAGACGGTGATACAACAACGGAAGGCCAAACAGCTCTATTGAACACAGGCGAAAAGAAACTAAGGCAGAGTTAGGAGAAAATTAAAACCAGAGGACAAATGATGCAAGATGCATGACGCATAACGTCAATATAAATTCAATATAAATACAAAGAAACACTCCATTGCCCTCTTCCCATAATTTTTAAAGAAATAAAACCAATTTGCTCAAGTTTCAAAAGGTTGAATGATTCTAAAAAAGAGCATCACATCTACCAGAAAAGAGAGGTTTTCTCTTAAATTCGAGCTTGTCTCAACAAGAATGAACAGAGTTGTAGCGTATTTATTATTCCGAGGCTGGCTGGATCCATAAAATCGTATTATAGCAGTGCGGCTTTATGTTGATGCAGGTGATGTCTCAGGCAGTCAGAGTCCCTTGAAACAGTGGCAGCAATTATAAAATGTACAGTAGAGAAAGAGGTGGAAGTTGTGAGAGAAGCAGCAGGAGCAGTGGAGAAAATAAGCCTTTTTGAAACGAGAGCAGAAGGAGATCTACAAGGAAACAGTTCAAAGAGACGGAGGTGTTTGCGAGGAGCTGCATCTCCCTCACTTTCATGAAAGCAGCACAATGCCTTAAGTGCAAACATACAGTATGTGCTCTGTGTACCAAAGTCAGAAACTACTTTATTCTAAACCATAAAAGGATTATGCCAAAGAGACACGACTAGAAAGCGACAGAGGGTTTGACATTGAAAGAGTGTGATGGAGAAACTGCAGCATAATTGACTGCCCTCTGCAACACAATAAAGGACCTGTTCCTGGCTGACACAATGGACTGTTCTTATCTGAACTCTGGAGTTAAAAAAAGAGAGGTTATAATAAAAATGTCAGCGCCTCACTTTATTGACACTGCATCGCTGTCAAAAAGTTAAAAAGTTTTCAGCCAGAGCTGCCTGATAACTTCACATTTTCTCTCAAATAATACACGGCTTATTTTCCAGTTTATCAGTTAGTTATGTTGAAAAGCGCGTCTCCTGTTTTCAGCAGAAACAAAATACTAATGTTACCAAAAATTGTAAAAATGTGCATTCAGTGCAGTGAACAGACAAAGCACACTACATTATTATCATAATTATTATTATGGTTATTATGCTGCCTTCATGTGCTCCTTCGAAATATCGTATTTATGGTATAACCAAGTTATGCTCCAAAGTTGTTATTACGAGTGGGAAATTGGGAAATTTCGATGATACCCAAGTTGTTGAGTTGTGATGATTTCTTGACATTTCAGGGCAGAAAGTATGGAAACAGTGTGAACAATTGACACTAAAAAATCATATATTTTATTATTTTGTTCCCAGTACCTATCATGTACTTTTAGTAGTTGCATATTTTAGTATATGCATCTATTAGCTGTGGCAAGCAAGCAAACTTTTCACTATAAAGTATGCCAGAAGAGCATACTAACACTGATAACAGTGTTATTTTATTAACACAAACTGCTGAATTGACGCCCTTCTGTTTCCATTTCTTTAACCCCTTGAAACCTGGAGCAACATCACTTTTCTTGTTCTGCTTTCAGACACTTTTCACAAGTATTTAAACATCTGAATCCCGAGCAAATTGGTGTGATTTCTTCAAAAAACATGGGAGAAAAAAAGACAATGAGCAACTTGGTAAGAAATTGTCCACATATCGCAAGAAATTAGTTGATTTAGATTTTTTTTCTTTTATTTTTTTAAAGCTAGGGGAATACGTCTAGGGTAAAAAAAACAAAGATGCTGGGATTGTTTTTAAATTATCATAATTACATATCTTGAAATAATTTTACAGTATTATATAATTTTTAAAGCGCTTTTTGCCAAGTCTTTTTACCAAGGTTTTTTTTTTTATTATTATTTATTTTATTTTGGGTAATTTTGTTGTACTTTTTTTGGACAAATTTCTTGCAAATTTTTGGGTAATTTTTTCTTTCATTGCTCATTTTCTTCTTCCAATGTTTTTGAAAGATATTAAGCTGATTTGCTCATCTTTCAAAGGATTAACACTGATGAATTATAAGAGTAGATTCTGTTAAAATCATGTTTTCAAACATCCTAACTATGATGTTTAGGTCAATTTGGTTTTACTGCTGTACTATTCCTTACACATAGAGTGGCGGCAGCTGGACGTTTAAACCATTTATCTGTTACTGTTTTAATCAATTACCTTGTATTTTTTACACTTTTACACTTTTGTAAGTGTAAAAGTTTAAAGATAGTCAATTTGCCCATGTTTAAAAGGGTTTGTTGTAACTGATACCATGAATAATACCATGAAAGTGGGATACACTCTGAGATATTCGTACCATAAAAAACTCATAGTGTTGCAACCCTAGTACAAATACAAGGAATTTTACTCTGCACAGTGAAGCTGATTCTGATTCTGGAGAGGTCATATGAAAACATTGCTTCAGTTAAGGGGTCATGAGCCTGAAAGGTCAGAAATAGCTGCTATAACCAATTCCACATCAATAAAAACCTCTTTCTTCGGGTTACTGATGTGACAGATGCTAATTTTACCCTCAAAATGCAACTGCAACACAATATTCAACAGCTAAACAACTCACTGTGTGCCTGTTACTCCACCACAGATTTAATATCACTGCACTGTGGCCTGCTGTGGATTATTGCTTCATTATTTATCCTCGCAAATTGCCGAGCGTAGTGTCGAGGTGAGCTGAGTCAACCCAAACAGGTGAGCAGGGCCGACGTGTGACTCACTGCACTCATGTTCATGTCGGGCGCTTTTGCAGATTCGTAATAACCGAAATACGTCAGCTTTGCACATACTGTTGTACTCGGAGGATGTTTTTGCACATATGTTTTCAAACTAGGAGGGTTAAGAAACAGGAAACATCCCCTTTTTCTGCGCCAACGCAGTGCTAGGCCTGGATAGATCCGTCTGATGCATGACCAGTTAGAAAAAAAATAAATTACAAGCACAAAAGTAGCCAGTTGGAGAGGAGACATTAAGAAGCCGGCCATCTGGGGGAGAGCCAGCAGTTGTGGGAAAGACTTGTGTAAGGGATTTGATTTTTGCTAGAGAAAGAGAGGGGCTGCCATGTTTCCTCTCAAGATGTCAAACCGTGTCCCTAAATTATATTTCCAGCTTGCAAATTTTTTTTAGCATTTTCCGTTTGCAGTAAATGAAGAAGCAGAAACAGACACTCACTATTACTGTTGAGTTAAGTCTTCAGAGTGACATTGCTCATTAAGATTTTCTTGTGAAAGACAGTGAATAAAGATTTCTGGGGAAGGCATGACGTAGAGCAGACAGGAGACGCTGTGGGAGACGTGATGGACAAATCAATTCAGTCTGACAGGACACCGGTTCAGCCAAAGCAAGACTCAAAGGCTCACGATGAAAGGCGACAATGCAAATGTAACCATGTAAAAATTTGTCAATTTCAGTCTCCAATCTCCTGAATTATTGTTTAACCCTTAGAGTCCACTTTAATATTACACAAACTCGGCTCACTCTGTGCACAAAACACACTTTTCAAAATCAAGCTATAAAGAAATTATACATTCATATTGTTTTCGACTTTCATTGAGTTTTTTTTTTTTTTAACCAATATCAGCCCGAATCATAAAGATCAAATATACACTCATTTTCAGAATTCAAACCCTTTAAATGCCAGGTTATGTTTTTTGTTTTTTGTTTTTGTACTTTTGGATTATCACAGCCTGGGATATGTCAATCATTAGCAGCAACATTGATTTTTATACATTATTATGTTTCATGTAGTGTCAAATAGTCACACTCATACTGCTCTGCACATGAAAAGCACTTTTCAAAGTCAGGCTACTATAAATATTAGACATTAATATTTTTTTCTGCTTTCATTGATTTTATTTTTTTTAACCAACATCAGTCCTAATCATAAATATCAAATATTCATTAATTTTCAGAATTTTAACCCTTTAAATGCCAGTTTTTTTTTATGATGCCACTATGTTTTTAGATGAAAAAACAACAACAAAAAAAAAACCAAACAAACTGAAAAAGAAATCATTTTCAATATATTCCATGCAAAGTAGATTTTTTTTCAATCACAGTCTGGGATATATCAATGATGATTTATAGCAACATTGATTGTGACAGTGCACCTAGTGGAAATAGCATGGATTTTCTCCATATACCAAATATGGTAAAAATGATGTCATCAGGTGGAAAAAAAGTAAAAATGACAAATTCCAAGGCAAAAGCCCAGAATGACACCCAGAAATAATAAACTGCATATTTTTTACACCTTGATGGCTGTGGGATCAAAATCTGCAGTTTGACTGAATTTCAATGGTGCATTTTTTTGCATTTAAAATTAACGCCAGGTTACTGGGAGAGTTGGGTCACATGGATATGAGCGGTGACATTCATAATCTCTTTGAGTATCTGCCTTTGACCTGTGTCACGCTGATAGGACAGAGGATGAAGTGCGTCGCCGCATTTTTTGTTGACAGCACTGGATGTCAATCTTTTGTTGGCTTGTCAGACAATATATCAGGCCCAGCCTCAGACTCTTAGCAACTCTTTGTTTCTTGTAGTCGCTACAAAGGTAATAAAACAGTTGCGCTGATGCTGAAATCCTATGTTTGTCTACCTTTTTTGCACACAGAAAATTGATCAAGAATCATGAGGGAAATCAATAAGGAATCAGACCAATAAGCAGAGTCAATAAAATCTTATCTGTTCCCATCAATAATCACATAGTTTGTTGTTTGGACTCCTGGGCCATTTTTACCGTTGCTTTCGGATATAGCGGACAGCTGAAATTGTGGATAAAATGCACTTTCTGAACGACTGAGTGGACGATTACAGCAGTTAATGTCTGTGATGAAAACAGCTGTCAAATCAACGTTTGTTTTGGCTAATGGCCGGTAATTATCTGGAAGTCAGTCAAATGTGTAGTGTAGCGTAATGTCCAGAGTCGCGTGTCTATAGTGGCTCAGGTCCCGTCGCCCCTTTTGGGCTGAAGTGTCCTTCTCCTCCAGTTTGTTTTTCTGTTTAGTTGAGCTGCTGCATGCCTCTCAAAAGTGTCTGTGCAACAGCAGATGTTGAGTGGGCAGTAATGTGATGTCTGGTCTCATAAAGCCACACACTTTTGCTCATGCCAAGACGACTGGGAGGCTGGTTACAAAACAAGGGCAAAACCATCAAATCGTGTTTAGGCAAAGCTCAGCACTGGTGCTCAACGGTGCAGCTAGAGTTATAAAAGTATGACTTTTCCTGACGCTCACTTGTACTGGTTAAACATTTGTCCACCTCTGCAGAAAACTTGGGCCAGATGCAATAATGTTCACATAAAACTATTTTTAAAAAAGTATTCATGCATACTTTGCTTTAGATCTATAAAGCTGTGCATGCAGATGATTTTTCTCAGTCACTGTGAAAGTGGTCAGACGTTGGCGAACATGTATTCACTACTTTAATCTCTCCAACACATTTGGCAGTGTTTACAGGTAGGATGCTGCAGTGCTTCTTTGGTTATTCTTGCAGGCAGCTGGCAGCTTTTTGTGAATAAGAGGAGGCATGTGTTAGTCTGTCCTCCCCAGAACAAGACACAAAATATTAAAAATATTATAAATACCACAACAACTAAATTTGGAAGAATATGGCATGGGAGAAATATTTTTTGCAGGGTGACCATGAGGGTAACCGATACTTGAGAAGAGGTGTATTAAGACAACTTTGAAGTCAAAGCTAAAAACGTTCATTTTTTTACACTGCTTACTCCACCCACTTATAACTGCAAACTTATTTTCAATAGGATTTTATAACATTTTAAATAATCTTTTTATCTTTGCACCTCTCGTCTGCACTATTGTTTTTATTGATTTTTATTTTTCATTTTTTAAAATCATTTAGTTATTAAATTAACATTACTATTTTTACTAACATTATTTTATACCTATATATATATATATATATATATAATTTATACAGATCTTGTTTATTTTTTTATTCATTTATTTTTTGACTGCACATCATGGAGTCTCCCAGCAGCACATGGCTATGTTTTTTTTTTTTTTTTTACATTTTTTACTGGGTGTTTTTAATGGCACATTTTGGTGTTTTCCAGCAGTGTTTGTAACACCAAACATGGGTATGTTTTAGCAGCACACTGTGGCATTTCCTAGCAGGATATTTGGTACCAAATCTGTTTTTTTTTTTTCTTTTTTGCTAAACCTGGATGTTTTTAGCGGCACCATCACAGCTTTTCCCAGCAGCATTTGTGGCACTGAACCTAGGTTTTTTTTGTTTTTGTTACAAAACCTGGGTGTTTTTAGCAGCAAATCAGTGTTTACAAGCATCATCTAAGCCACCAATTCTGAGTGTTTTAATATTTTCCTGACCTTAACCAAGTGGTTTTTGTGCCTAAACCTAACCACACATTAACCACAGCTTTACTGAGATTTTTTTTGCATTGTGATTGGGTTGTGCTGTTTTCTCTCTCTGCTCTGTGACATCACACTAAAATTCCCTAATAAATCTCTCTGTTTAATGTGACATTGCTACTTAATGAAAGTAAATATAAAGTAGCACCATTTAAACAAAACATCAACTTTTATAACCTCTGGAAGTGTAGCAACCTCTTTGATGAAACACTTATCTGACTCAAACTGTTATCACTGTTACATATTTTATCATTCTTATGTATGTTGTCAGTTAAGTGTCTAAATATGAAAATACATATTCAAAAATAATTTAAATTAATGTGTCATTTGCACAGTTTAGACTGAAGACAAAGTAACACCGTCGTAAAAAGACAGATCTGTCTCTCCCCTGCAGCAGGTCTCAGGCTGTTAGCCACGCTTGATAAATCAAACTGATCAGACAGTCTGTTGATAAACACGCTGTTCAGCAGCACTTTTCAAACTAATTGCTTGTTACTGGCATTTTGGCCAAACCTCAGACAAAATGCAACCAAGTCTTGCTTCAGCATTTTTATCCAGCTTAATTTAACAAGATGGGTAGCAAAAAAAAAAAAAAAGAGCTGATCAAATTCCTAATTAGGAATAAAAAATTGACTTTTGAACCGGGCAGAAGTTCTGAGTCTAATTAATCCAACAAATTTCAAAAGCTCCCGAACTAGTCCCCAACTTGAAACTTTGCATGTGTTAAATACACATTTTCCCAACATTGGTAGGTTCAAGTTTAAGTTTAATTTTTTAATTGTCCCGTAGGGGAAATTTGGTTGTAACTAGGTATTAAAAATAGATTAAATACATCAAATAGAACAACATAAAAAACATCAAATTCCACAGAACACAGAGACCACAACACAAAACAGTACACACCACACAGTGTAAGATAAAATGAAATAAAAAAGTAAAATAATGTCATGTAGAAACCAATGATGGGCAAAGTGTGTTGTGCATGGTACAATCAGTTGTGTAATTTCAGCCTTATTATTGCAGTGCAGACAAATGATTCTCTATATCTTTAACTTTTTTGAGAAGGTACAAGCTCAAACGCCCTCTGCAGAGGTTGTCATTACATCCTGATGTGGCACGGGTCTTCCTTACAATCTGCCGAATATAAAGGTCTGTGCTTGATTTACTCCAATAATTTTTCTGGCTGCTCCGACAAGCTGAGCAAGCCTATTTTTATCGGCCAGAATCAAATTCCCAAACCACTGCACAATGCAGCGGGTCACAAATTATCTAGGAAACTAGCTTGTCTTTTGCTCATCACCTCACATGTGGCACTCAGCATCACGTTACTTGCACCTTAAGAAGTGAGCTTGACAGTAGAACAATTCAACAAGTCTTAACTCCAAGTTGTTGCAAGAGATTAGCATCCATCTCATATCCCACCATTCTTTGAGGCTTACATGTATAATGTGATATCCAAAACACAATTACAGTGGGTCAGTTGTGCAAAATGAGTTCTAGGATATATTCCAAACGGCTATTATCAAGGGAAACAACATGGTAATTTTTATGCTTGGCAGCACAACTGGCAGGCATCTGCATCTGCTGTTGGTAAGTGATTGTAGGCGTTTCATTAAGTCACTGCTGAAGTGCACATGTGAGAAATGCCTGCGGGGGCACGAGATAGAGGAGGCTGGTTTGGAGGTGGTACGACGTGACTGACGGGGATAAGCAGATAATGACAGTTTTCATTTTGGGTAAACGGCTCGGTGCTTTTGTTCACACAAATTATGAAATTGTGCTTAATGTACCATGACCACAGTTAAAATCTGTACAAGAAATAAATAACAGATAAAAGTGGGATGAATTACAATTATGCATCTGTATCATGGAAATCATAAGAGACACAAATTGGAAACTTTAAGAGAGCAGCCAATGTAGCAGTGATTCCCAACTGGGGCTCTTTTTCTGCAGTCACATGGAAAGACTGTAGAGTGGCTCATTTGATTTGAAAAAATATAAGTTAAGTGATTAAAACAGTAACAGATAAATGGTTCAAGTGTCCAGCTTCTGGCACTCTATGTGTTACTAGTAGCAGAACGGTAGAGCCAAACTAGGGGTGGGTGATAAACCAAATACGCCCGTGGTATTGGGGCTTGTTCCACGTACAATATATAAAATGACAATATCGCAAATATCGAGTATAAACCTTCAAATCGTTTTTTTAAGCCATGGGCACTGGTTTTCTTGCTCTCTCCTATGGCTCTCTCTCACAGACACACACACACACAGAGCAGGGCTTTTGCAGAGCTCCAGACTGTGACTATTTAGTCTCATTTTTGCAACCGTGAAGCACTACTGCAATTTGTAAACACTACTTATACATGAACTGGAGAGCTGTTAGTCTGTTTCCTGCTTACAGAGAATAAATCATCAAGTTTAACGGCGCTCTAGCAGTCTACCTTTATGAGTGGTAGTGGTGGTAACGTGAGGCGTTGTGTTTTTATCTGCAGAGCTCTGATCGTGACTATTTAGTCATATTTTGCAACCACAGAGAATTAGTTCGACTTGAAAATATTTGTAATAAGTGAACTTGAGAGCTGCTTGTTTGTTGCTGGCTAACAATGAATGATTCCTCACAGTTAAGGGCGCCGCAGTATCATTTAACTTTAAAAGTTTGCTTGCTTGCTACAGCTAATAGATGCATATACCAAAATGCACAACCATCAAAAGTAAATGATAGCTACTAGGAATAAACTAACGATATATATCATTTTTTACCATCAAATGTTGACACTGTTTCCACGCTTTCCACCAATTCTGTTTCTCCGAAACTTCATGCAAACGTCACAACTCAGCAACTCTGGTATCATCGAAATTTCCCAAATTCCCATTTGTAATTGCAACTTTGGAGGGCTGCTCATAAGCTCGTAACTCGTAAATATGATATTTCCTAGGAGCACATGAAGGCAGCATAACTACAACCCCTTTTTGTCTTATTTAGGCCCAGATTATGCACTGTTAACTAGCAAAAGCCCTAAAGGCACTTTAAAACATGTGTTTTGGATTTTTTTAATAGAGATTAAAGTGTCTATGGCAGTGCAAGTAGGTCTGTAATACTACAAATTGGCACAGTGGTGCTTTGAGCTAAATGCTAACATCAGCATGCTAACATGCTCATGACAGTGCTGACAGGCAGATGTTTACCTTAGCAGGTACAGTGTTTAAAAAGGTGAGCCGTTTTCGTCTCGCGTGTTAGCAATTGCTTCATCAAACTAAAAACAGGCTGAGCTTGATAGGAATGCCATTACTTTTGCACATATTTGGACAAAAACCAAAGTAATGGACAAATTGACCTGGTGATGACACTGGATGAAACATTTATGGATCATCAAACTGATTATAATTGATCCTCTGGGGACTGTAAATGTCTGCATGAATTTTCATGGCAATCCATCTAATAGTTGTTGAGATATCTCAGTCTGGACCAAAGCCGCAGACCGACCGATATTACCCTCCCCCAGAGACACACGGCTAAAAATACACTTCTCTAACTTGATAGAGATTCATTAAATACTCTCAATTAAAATGCACATACAGAACAGTATTGATTGGGATCGACACATGCAGTTAGACAGAGAATCTGCAAACAGCATTGTATTTCAGTAGCATTTGCATTTTCTTTTTCTCTTTTTCCAGCCTATTAATCTTAGCAGTCAAGATGTGTTTCCAAGAATGCAAACAGTCCTAACTTTGACATTTTGGACTGGAAACCCTTTGTCCTGTCAGTAAGGCTAAAAGATTAGATAAGAGCTGCTGTCTCTTTTTATCAGCATCACAGGAAAGAAAAACGTCTAAACTTATAGATTATTTGGCTGCTGGCGTGGAAGTAAGTGGCACTAGCCCAGTTTTCAGCTGCTTCTATGTCTAGTATCATGCTACATATAATGTGCATTGGTTATGTAACTCAACAGTGCATTTAGATGATGGATAAGCTCTCATTTAGGGAATGCTTTTAACCGAGGGTAAAATGTTGCTTTGCTGTATTCAGTATACCTCTGCTTGGCAGTTCTGGCTTCACATCTCAACCATGAAGTCAGAAAAGCATCACAGTATTAACAATTTAAAACTGGGTCAAATGGGCTTGATTTCCTTCAAAAACACGGAAAGACGGCAAAGAGCAACTTAAGAAGAAATAAACCAGAAACTGGCAAGAAATTAAACTAAAAATTAGAAGAAAAAATCAACAATGTAAAAACACTGCTAAAAATGCATAAAATAATATATTATTCAGTAAAATAATAAAACTATGATATATAATTCTTTGGACTTTTTTCTCTACTTTTAAAGAAAAAAACATCTTAGCAAATGTCCTGCAATTTGCAGGACATTTGCTAAGATGTTTACTGCGTTTTTTCGGATTTTTATGGTTTTAAAACAATCAAACCAAGTTGCTCAAGGTTCAAAGGTTTTAATACTTGCGAAAAGCATTTGAATGCAGCACAAGAAAAGAGATGTCACTCACGTTTCAAAGAGGTAACCCTTTGAGCAAATCGGTTTGATTTTTTTCGAAATCTTGGGAAGAAGGCAATAAACAACTTAAAAACAAATGTTTAAAAAAATGCAAGAATTTGGTTTAAAAAAAATTACAAGAAAATGACCTTATAATAAGCAACAAAAAAGCAAAGTAAAAACAAACAAACAAACAAGAATGTGAACTTAAAAAGTGCAAAAGTTTTAAATTTATTAAATTATTTTTTTTTCATGTCATATTATTTAAAATATATAATCATTAGATTTTAAATATAGTTTTCTGGACTTTTTCATTTGTTTTTTCAAATGATGTCTAATAATTCCAGCCATATAATTTGCAGGTCATTTTGTTTTACGATTTCTTTTATAATTTTACATTTTTTCCCATGTTTTCAATACAAATTAAACCAATTTTTCTCAGGTTTCAGAGCTTTAAACGCTTGTAAATGGTGTTTGACTTCAGCACAAGAATAATGATCTTGATCCAGGTTTCAAAGGGTTAATGATGCCTCCTGACCACTGCCTCCGTTAGTGTCCTGCCTTTAATTCACCGTGACAGTCTGTTATGGTGTAATGTGATCGCTGTGTTGCCCATGTGCTTTCCAAACAGCACCTCTCACCCTCAGACACAAACACAAACAAGCACGCGGCACCTGAAGCTTGGCTCGTCGTGCAGCAGCTAACACGTCTAATGAGAGCTGTGCGAGCCGACAAGAAAAACAGCGATGGGACCACTGCTTGAGTTTGGGCTCCGCGGAGCGCATTCATGGACAAGTCTGGCTAAATGAACAGCATCAGATGAGCAGATGTGCGAGTTTTTACCCACAGAAAAGTGCTGACGGAGAGCTCGGTGGCAGGGTTGAAATAAGCACAGTGTGTGTTATGTCCCCGGCGTATATTGTGCTGCACGTACCGCCGATCCTGGCCTGAATATTTATAGTCTATCGTGTGTTCATCTGTGTCTGTTTGTGTGCGTGTGTGTGGCTGGGAAAGCCAGTGTGGATCTGAGAGCCCTGCAGGGGTGTGAGGCAAGAAGCAGCAAGAGGCAGAAAATCCCCGCTGCCTTTGGATTAGTGTCAGCAAGCAGGAAGCCAGGCATCGTGCTACATGTGCATGTGCACTCTCCTAAAGTCAGTCCCTGCAGGATTACTTTATTTATTTTATTTCATTTTTCTGTCCAGGTTTGGAACATAGCTCCCTAAAAATAGTGGCAACTTTCATGATACTGCTTGATTGAGATATATGGATATGTGTGCGTATGTTTGTATGTAAGTCAGGGTGTGTAAATATGTAAGTGTATGTATGTATGTATGTTCTGTTATGTTAGAGACCAGGTTCACAAATTCATTAACTGATCAGCTGAGAAGGGGCAGGAAATAATACGTTTATACTTCCTTCTACTCCTTTTTGAGCACGTAAATGAAATTTCTTGTTGATTGTTTTTAATCTATTCATTGAGTTTTTTGTGTCGGTAATCATCCATTTTTGTTTTTGACATTTTGTTTGTTATCTCTTTCTTTTTGTTTTACATGTTCAAAATATATATCTTTTTTTAAAAAATCAGTCACAATTAATGAAAAATCTGCAGCATTTCTTAATGTGAGACATTTGATCAGATTGGCGACTGATTTAAAATTACATTGATTTTTCATTATGAGGCAGACACACAAGATGTTGTATTTGTCAAAGATAAAATTTTTAACGATTTGTTGATCCGGCAAAATTTGCATCCAGTGATTTTAGGGTCCTGTAAACATTTGTGTCTAATTTTTGCCTGTGGTCTGTTTGAGGGTTTCACAAAGTAGTAGAGGATCACGACCAGGGTTGGAAATTAACTTTTTCTCTAATTTCAAACCCTGATCAGCTGCAAAATCATGATATTTTGAGGAAAGTTATCATACAAGAGTCATAACCATGACAACAAATAGGTGAAATGTGTATTTTCACGAAATGTTTATCTGACTGACTTTTTGATATGCCTACATTTTTACCCGCATTGTTTTGTTGTTGCTGTTTTAAAGGAAGCTCACATAGTTGCATGGGGGTATGAGTCCATGAGTCCATCAGTATGACAATAATTTTTAATAGCCGACCATTACAAAATTAAATTAAATGACAAAACAGCACAACTGGAGGCCTTTACTTACTCTATTAAACAGATAAATGGGCTAACAACTCAGCTTAAACACAATTTATCTTGCATGCAGTGTGAGGAGATGTGTAAACACAGGTGTGGGATTCATATTTTACTACCCTGATCATGTCTGGAAATTAATTAAAATGAGACAGCGGAGACAAAAGCCAACTGCTGATTATAAGCATCACAAACTGTCAAATTATTGTACATTATTGCACTTTTTGAAATTTTTAATCGTACATCATGCAGAGGGAGAAATTTATGATAATTATCTACATCTGGCAATGTTTAGTCAAACAGTATCTCCAGCTCAGACGAACTTGCTGGAGATTTAGTTCAATCACCAACTCCCAGGTGGGTCCCGCCAGCTTCAGTTAACCCTTTAAACTCTGAGCAAATTAGTAGGTTTCTTTAAAAAAAAAAAAAAAAACCATGGAAGGAGAGCAACAAGAAACTTAAGAAGAATTAATGCAAAATTTTAAAAAAGAAAGAAAAAAGTAAAAAGTACAAGAAAATTACCTGAAAATCATAATACATTAAGAAAAAATTAAAACAACAACAAAACAAGGAAATGACCTATGATATTATGATAATTATATACAATTTATTAAATGAATTTCTTGCAGTTTGCGCGTTAACTTTTTTTTTCTTTTAACATTTTTTTTGGGCTTTCTTGCCTTTATAATAGTGCAGTTGGAGATCGACAGTAGAGGGGGGAGAGAGAGTGGGGATGACACGCAGCAAAGCAAATCCGGATTCAAACCTGGGCCTCTGCAAAGGACTCAGCCTACATGGGTCGGACACTCACTGAGCTAGAGGCCGCCCTGCCTTTTTCCAGTGTTTCTTAAAGAAATTTTACTGAGGAGTTCGAAGGGTTAAATATTTGTGAAGACATCTTAGTCCAGCACAAGACAAGTGTTGCTCTAGGTTTCAAAGGGTTAACCTTTTTTACTGGTTGTATCTGAGACCTTCTAGACAAGGACTGATGTTACTGGGTGAAGAAAGCTATCCCCCACGATTAATCCACTATGACTGCTGAAATGCAGAGTCATGATGTCCTACAAGCCACACACACTCCCATGATAACAACGAACATCTGTAATCACGAGTAAAGGAAACCCAAAATCATGTCTGTTACAACTAAGAGGCCTCCTCTGTTTCTTGGACAGCATTAAGGCATCTTTTGAAAAAATCTAACAGGTGATTTGCCCGAGAGGCTCTCGCTGGTGCTTTGATGATGATCGTCTAAAGTTCTCGTGACGCACAGATCAGAAGAAGATTTAGACGAGCGCATTAACAAAAACACTTCAGCGTCAGGGAGGATATTCTCAGGAGAGGCAGAGCTTAAGTGCAAACTGTCATAATCATGCAGTTTTAGCTAAAGAGGGTGAAGAGTGAGTTGACAGTTTTCTACCTGTAGCAGAACTGGAGGTTAGGAGTTGTTTTGTGCCACGCTGAATAACTCTGCGTACGTGAAACTGAAAGCAAAGCACAACTGACATCGTGCTGAAATCATGAGTTTATAGTCAGGCGCCATTGACAAACACCATGCCTCATTGCACTGGTATCTTCAAGGAAAAGAGTTGTTTCCTCCTGTCTTTTAAAACGAATTTATAACTTTATTGTCAGAGTGTAAGCTGCCATTTTTGATGCCTATGATGCTGCTGGTGTCTCTGTTATAACTGTTATGGTTATATATTGTCTGACAGCACAAACTGCCACCATATTGCCACGGGAACCATGTGCCAAACACTGTTATACAAGATCCAAAACTTTTCAGCTTCACGTGTCTCTAGAGGCTCCAAACACCCCATTATATACAAGAACAACAATTATCATAGTGAATTATATATAATTTCTTCTTTTGAAAAATAAAGTTTTTTACTCGAAAACGACACATTAAAGTGAAACTTGTGGATTTTTGAAGTGGGGCTGTATGAGATACTTGTACAGTCAGTGTATTACAGTAGCTGGTGGGTGGTGCGCTCCCGGTTTGCAGAAACAGACGGGACGCGCACCCCACAGGGATTGATATCAAAATGTATTTTAGCCACTTTAAAAAAGCTCTACCTACAAAACATCAAAGTCATTCTAAGTGGACACTGTATTTAGGGTATTTTCACTGCTTTACCTCACCTTTGGCACTACATTTCTGCCACCGGTCAGCTGTTTGGGCAGCTGTTACGCGATCAAACTGAAACGAAACTTCACGTTGAAAACACTCTCACTACAGCATCCACTCAGATGGATACTATGTGTTTTAGGTAGACCTTTTTTTAACCCTTAGGACTCGCTTTAATATTACAAACACTTGTACCCACTACTATAGCACGATCTCTGTGTAAAAAGGGCTAGAGCTCACCTTTTTTTTCTGATCCAGACGTTCAGTAGGGTTTCCTGAGAATTATCCCCCAAATTATCCGCTGAGGTCTCTTTCTCTACAAAACAAACAGATGAGGTGATTAAATCTGGTAAAAACACTGAATAAAGCACTTTCACATTGACATATCTGTTATTTTCCAACACCTTTTGTCACGGAGGGGCTGCTAACTACAGTGGATGACACAAAAATGCAAAAAACTTGAATGTCCCTTTCTAGAGCCAGTGTTTGGTTCGTTTATTCTGAGCTATTGTAGAAACATGACCAGGCAACATGGCAGTCTCTATGAATAAGCACCTGACCCTATGTAGATATAAACAGCTCATTCTATGGTATTTAAAACACAGTGATTCTCATTATGACTCACATATACACTAAAGAAAACATACTGCACACTGGACCTTTAAACATGACACACACAGCTTGGAGATGCTTAAACTGGCCAATGAGACCTGTGATGCATAAAAAC
The DNA here is from genome assembly GCF_026936395.1 of Plectropomus leopardus. Taxonomy (NCBI): domain Eukaryota; kingdom Metazoa; phylum Chordata; class Actinopteri; order Perciformes; family Serranidae; genus Plectropomus; species Plectropomus leopardus. The sequence continues at coordinate 5,471,613 of NC_142176.1, read as the reverse complement.
AGATTTGTCCTTTAACAGCCCTGTAGCAGAGATTTACCACCTCAGAGGTTGCATAAGGCTGCAGGGCCGATGTGCAGGCAACGGTAACGAGTAATGAGAAGCTGTTATGTCTCATTTCCCCGCTTGATTCAGCTGTAATGGTATTTACAGCCTATGTCCTCACCTATTTGCCCTCCTGAGGAGGTTGTTCCAGTCTGAGGTACAGACATTACTGCTCTGTCCGTGTGGAAAACTTTTCAGCTTCACGTGTCTCTAGAGGCTCCAGAAAGATAAAAACCCTCTGCAGGCTCACCACTGAAAGTGAAGCTGTGGTTTTGTTGAATGAATCTGAATCATTGTGAGACGAGGCACAGATGCAGGAGCCTGATTTCCACTCACATTCAGTCACAAATACAGTATGTAGACACACTCTGCCTGCAGTCTTTAGGCTTGGCAGTGGGATGGCAAAAAAGTAGCACAATTCCATCCATTGTCTGCAGCACAGAGGTCCTCCAAGAGCAGACGTCCTTATTCACTGACATTATGCTCAGCTGGGGCTATTTATAGCAGCTATACTGCCATTGATTTATCACACATGTACCATTGTCGGCAGGGATATCTTAATCGTCACCATCTGATGTCAGAAAGGTGATGAAATTCAGTTCACAGACACTGAGTTTGTTCTCACAGAGACTGTAATGTGTCTATTCCTTCTCAGTGTGGTGCATCTCTGTAGTCACACTTCTGCTCTTACTTTTAACTGTTGGATGTTCATTGTAAAGACATAATAAAGAATCTAGTGATCTTGAATGAACTATTATTGACGGATGGAAAATTGCAACAATGCTGTCAGTTATCAGTGGAGTCTGCACCCCTCAGGAAAGGGATAGTTTGTAGTTTAAGAGCATAATGTCACACAACAATGGTGAATCCCTCAAAAGTGTGTTTACCATCACTGCCTAACTCAGACTATCTACTTGTTTCACTCCATTCATTCAGTCTGACATTGTTCATATAGTACTGGCCAATTTCTTGTTAAATGTATATTACCGTAAAACTTCAAATAAAAGCCTAGTCCAAATTAGACGCCCAGTCCCTTTCCCTTGCCCGATGTGGCGACTCATTACGGCAAATAAAGGCCTGTCTCAATAAGAAGCCTGTCTGGTTGCCAGGCAGTTTATTTTTATAGAAGTTCTTTGGATGTATAAAACCAGGTTGTTGGCTTCCCGCTGGAGTTAACGTTAGTTAGCTGCTTAGATCACACATACATATGTTTAAACGTTCATCAATATGGACATGCTACACACATCATCACAGGAAAGTGACTTTTTTTAGACTTCTACAGACTACTTTGTGTTAGTCTCAGGTTTAATCAGACTTTGGATGAATTATTTACAAACACCAGGGCGCATCACTGGCACTGAACTCTCGTTATTATTACCAGGGGCAGATGTAATGTTTTAGGGGCCTGGGGCCACAAGCCTATGGCCTCATTTTCACCCTTTCTGTAAGTGGGAATGTTGTCAGGCTGTTGGCAGCTATAGGAGAAGTGGGCCTACTCAAAAGTTTTTAATTCCTGAGTAAAATGATTAATAGCACAGAAGATTCACAGAAGTTGAAGCCAGAGTCCTGCAGTCAGGAGAGGTTGGCCTTAAAATGGGCTTAAATTTACCTTAAGTTTGTTTAAGATGGAGCTTTTAATTTTTATATAATGCTGGAAAGTTTAATAAATAATTATAAAGCCATGTTTATTACACTCCAACACACCATGGTCAAATGAAACTGTGTCAGTGAACTATGAGGGCAAAAAAACAAACTACATTTAGTAGAATAGGTCCTGTAGTTGGTGATGCCTGTTCTACAGTATATTTGTCATGATCAATGTCTGAAAATAAATATTTAAACCAAAATTAACCTTATAATATCTTCATATCTCACTTAGGAGTAAAAGGGAACCTTTAAGCTTGACAGAAATAGTGATTTGATGTATAGAGTGATATACATCGATATCGACTGATAAGAAAAGAAATGATCGTGATAACACTTTTTTCCATATTGCCAAGATCCAGCCCAGACTATTAATTGAAGTTTTATGGTATGCACGCATCATTCAGACTTGGCCTCTCATCCCTCCATGACTCTTACAAACACTGCAAGCTACTATTGTGGGGTTGTTACATTTGTTGTAAAAATGAACTTTTTGGGCTTGATGCACCACTGAACAACTTTGATAGGAATGAACGGGGCCCCATCTCTGATGCTGTATCCAGTTCTCTTTACACGTCAATGGTTTTGCCTCACTGTATTTTTTCTTTTTTTTTTTTATTGTGCTACGTCTGCAATTATTGTAGTTACCCCTTAGATGCTTCGGGTCTGGCACCTGGTCACTATGTTTAGATAAAATAGGGGTCGACCAGTATTGGTTTTCCAGGCCCAAAACCGATACCAATTATAAGCAGTTAATGAGACCAATATTTGGAACCGATATGCATTTACAATAAAATCTTTCTGTCAATATTTAGAATTCAGACTATAACAAAATCTAACGCAAAATTTTATTTAAATGCCTTTGGCAAAAGTTTACTCACAACTGAGACTTTCAACATCATGTACAGCACGCTCCCAGCAACTTTTTAAAAAAAAGTTCAGTGAAAAATGAAAAAAATTACAAATGAATAACTAAAAACAGCTCCCTGGAGTTCCTCCTATGGTGACACTTTCTTTTGACTTTTTAATTGATTTATTTTATCTGTGATCATTAAAATAAATGCTGATACAGATAATCGGCAAAATATGGGCCCCAATAATTGGCAAGGCCTATAATTTGTTTACCCCCAATATTAAGTCCACACACCATCTGTTTGCTGTTTTTGGCTGGAGGCCACACCTCTAGAAACCTCCTTAACATGGCAAAACAAGAAAATACAGGCACAGGTTGGAGTTTCTGCAGTTAAATACACAGCCAAACACTTGGAGTTGGTCATAAGTAATGTTTGAGAGGGATTACTTCTGTATGAGTCTATACATTTTTTAAAAGAAAATCGTGCACAGCATATATATATATATATATATATATATATATATATATATATATATATATATATATATATATATATATATATATATATATATATATATATATATATATATATATATATAAGGGGGTGCTACTTTGTTTTTATTTTGTCTTGACCAAACAGTCTCACCATTATAGTATAATTTGAACACAGAAGCTGCGGTAGCTGTTGCTAGGAGCACATACCTTGTAGGAAACATGTCAATTATAGACTTATTTCTGTAAATGGATCCACAACTTGAACAGCTGCAACGATCTCTTTCAAGCTTGTTTCAGTTTTTCGGCTGCTTTTTTGCTTTTGTTTGTTTTAAGGTGCACATTAAAACAGACCTATATGAATCACTGAACAAAAATTAAAATGTGATTCAGAAGTCTGGACAAGGCTAAACTCAGACTGCATGGATGAGACAATATGAGGTGGCCAGTTAGTTTGTTAGTTAGAAGCTGTCTTAATTGAAATTTCAAGAAGCAATGTGTTTTTTCCGGTGACAATAAAGGGAAATCAGGTGAAATAACTGTTGAGTCATTGGGATTTATTAACTCTATCAACCCCCTGCAGTTATCAATTCCAGATCTGAGGCTGTTAAAATCTTCTCCCACATAATATCACATGTACCTGCAGGCTCTGTCTCTTCCGGTCTCAACTGGACGCTTTTTGCAAACACCATAATGATTTTATAATGATTCTAAATCCAATCAGACGCAAAAAAATAACAGCTCCAGGCTTTTAAATGGTGAACAGTGATGGTGGCAGATGGTTTTGTAGATATGAACAGGTTCAACCTGGGGCTCTTGGCTTTGCCTTGAGGAGGCGTCGCCCCAAAGTGACGGGGTGTGAGATTAATGGAGTTCTGCATCTGAAAACAGTTCTGCCTCCTGCTGGGCCACGGAGGTGAAAGCATTGAGCTGTGAAGGCAGCTGGAGGGCCAGGTACATGATTTACACATACACAGTATTAGCACGAGCGATAATTCCATGGATCGTCCTATTTCAGTTTTAAGAGCCGAATAAATTAAGTGCTTTTTCTCTGCATTGTCTGAATTTCAAGCCTCACTTGCGTTCTCCAAAAGTTCCTAATGTTTTTCATGACTGAGTTATTTAGAGGGAGTATAAGGTTTGGGATGTCCTACACTGACTTTGAGAAAAACTCAGAGGAGACCTGAGATATTTCTCTGTTATCAATGAATGAATGTTTGTAAAGAAAAAAAATGTTTAGAGTGCAGTGGTGGACAAAGTATTTAGATCTTTTACTTGAGTAAAAGTACTCATACCTGTACAACATGCAAAAGTCCATGAAAATGTACTTAAATTATTAAATGCAAAAGTATTCAATTCAAAAAATTACATAAAAATAATTTATATTTATTTTTTTATAATAATAATAATGTTGTTATTATTATAATAATTATTATTAAAAAAAGAGTTAACAAAAATACAAAAATAATTAGAAAATGACTTAAATGTTTATCAAAAATAGTTATAGTTAAAAGCTAATTAATTTTCTGTCAATTGCTAATTTATTAATGGACTAATTTTTTCAGCTGTACTGACTGTTAGTTTAATTAACAAATCATCACATTTTATTAAATTTTCTAATGCTCTATTTAATGAGAAAATCTTAATTTGTAAAGAAACTCCGCTCTAAAGAAATGTAGTAAAGTAAAAAGTAAAATATTTTCCTTTGGCATGTTTCGAGAGAAAGTTTAACGTGGCATGAAAAGAGAATACTCAAGTAAAGTACAAATACCTAAGATTTGTACAGTACACAGTACTTGAATGAATGTACTTAGTGACATTCCACCACTGTAAGTTAGTGTGGCTATAAACAGTCAAATGAGAGCCTGAAAATATCGAACAACTGAGTATTAGACTGAGTACCAGTAGACAGTGTGGCACAGAGACGCTCCTGTGGCTGTTGTATGAATTTTGGGAAAAATGTTGAGGTGTGTTTTCAATCAGGCTCCCGACAGGAAACTGGATCAACCCTTCAGCTTGTTTGATGAGCTGAGCTGCACAAGATTTGTGAGATGTGTTGGCTCCACTACGAGCTTCTGTGACCCACAGCTACCCATAACATTTATGTGCATCTTTGCAGAAATAAATTTCCTGCTGTAGATGTCTATGTTAGTCAAACTGCCATCATTCCAGGCTGCTTCTTTCTGTGTTTACTCTCGGGGTCAGATTTAGACACAAGTGTTTGAAGTGATGCATGTAAAAAGCATGTTTATTTAGAAAGCTGTAGGAGGCTCCTGCAGCTTGCCCCTATATACATTGTTTTGCAAGAGAAGCCAGTGCAAAGTCAGCGCAAAACCACAGAACCAAATACACACCATGTGAAAGTGAACTGTAATTATCCTTTAAAGGTCCCACATAGTGCTATTTTCAGGTTAATACTTGTATTTGGAAACATGTTTATGTGCTTTAATGTTCAAAAAAATGAGACATAAGCTGATTCGCTAAACTATCATTTGCTGACACTCTGCTGCTAGCTGGCTTGCACAAAGACTTATGCTGGTTATGAAATATTAACATGAAGGTCTTCAAGTTTGAACCAAAACTCTTTTTTTTTGCCCCTCACATTGTCAATAGGAGCGCATTTGCTCTGATTCCTCTGTTGTTACCTTTTACAACAAAAGCCCCAGACATAGACAGTAGAGGTTGACAAATTATCAGCCTGGTTGATTATCGGGCCGATATTTGGCATTTTGCCAATTATTTGTATAAGCATTTTATTTTAATGATCTCCCATGATATTAATTAATTAAAAAGTGCAAAGAAAGTGTTTGTATGGGAGGAACTTTTACTCTGTGAACCTCAGGGAGCTATTTTTATTTATTTATTTTCAATCTCCTTACTTTATAAAAACAAAAGTTGCTGGGAACTTGCTGTATATGATATTGAAAGTCTCAGTTTTGATTACACATTTGCAAAAGGTATTTAGACAGCTGAAGTTTGCTTTATTCCAAATTCTAAATATTGACAGAAAGAGACTTTTTATTGTAAATGCATATCTGTTCCAAATATTGGTTATCAATCTCATTATCTACTTATGATCTGTATCGGCCCTGAAGAACAAATATCGGTCGACCCCTAATAAACAGCGACCAGAGGGAACTTATTCATATGCTGAGGCTGTAGTGATGAGCAGCTCAATGAACATTTAAAAAATTTGGTTCAGATTTTGCTCCTCTTTACATTTTCTTTAGGTTTGTATTCATCATTCATTTATTATTATCTCAATGAAATGTACTGAAACAAATGTATATGTAAAACAAAAAAGGCAATTTATAATTTTGGTCTGTGCAAAAATTTGCTCAGCTGGTGGATTTTTTCATCAGCCAGCCACCTTGGCTGGTGAGTCAAAAAGATAATTTGATTAAGACCTTTGTTTACTTTCCTCATTTCAGTTTCTTGTCCCGCGCACTGAGCTGAACTGACAATCAGAGTGATTTCATTTTCAGCCGCTCTGACGGCTCCAATGTCAATTCAACATGCTGAATCTGCCCAAAAACAGCGAACAAGGGTCAAGTAGCATCAATACTGCAGAACACAACACAATAACTAGGAAGACAGACACTCACGGACGACCCAACATTTACTGATGGCTGAGCATCGGCTTGGTGAATCATGGCCTTCAGAGTGACCCCTAACCCCTACTTGCATTATCACTTGCTTGATCATTTCCCACCCTATTCTCACGTTAGATTTAGCCTTTTTGCAACTCCTCGAGTACTCAATAACTTAAAATGTCCATCCCTAATTATCACACAGGAATACTAATTTTGTAGTTCTAAACCATTAAAATTGGTTTGCAATTCTGCCAACTATTTCTAAAACTCATGCGGCTGTCAGGCCTCGCTGTTTTTCTATTATTCATCCTCAGTAAACTCATTGCCACAAAGTTCCTTACACAACAAATGACTCACTCTGATATTACAGCCTCTCATTAGAAAGAAATAAAGCTTCATCTGTTGCTGTGATGACTGCTCGTAAAAAAAAAAAATCACATGAAGGTGTGTTTTTATGTCTTCACAGTTTACTGCACAGTGATGTTGACTTCAGCAGAGATCACAGTTTGGGTCACCTGTTCTCTGTTTTCATTTTGTAGTATGTGGCTACGGTATGGCCCTGTTTCCCTGCAGCTGTAGGTTGCCCACTTTTAAGAGTGCACACACAGGAGCTGCTCTTATGTCAACACTTGAGAGAAAGGACTTCAGCGCAGAACAGTGCGCTCTGCTGTAAACAGCTTTTTTTTTATTTTATCGGAGTGACTTTCAAGCCTCAGAATTACCTAAGTGTGGGGTCACATATTGAATACTACTAAAGAAGCATTTCACTGCTGGAAAGACAGCCTTTTTAATAAAACTAGGATGTCTATGCAGTGGAAAGGCGCAAATACTTTCAACATTGGTGCTAGATGACCAGAAAAACAGAAAAAGGACGCTTTTGCTCATGAGTGAGAAAACCTACATCTACCAGAATGCACTGCTCTGCACCAGACCAATACACTGTTGGGTGACATAATGCAAATTTGTATGTGTGAAGCAGTGGCTGTTAGTGGGTCACAAATGATCTTGTATTACAGTTAAACAGTAAGATAAGAGAGTTGAAAAATGAAGTAAAGAGTAGGCAAGTTTCATGGTTTGAAGTCTTAAAACAGCAGTAAATAGGATTCTGAAAACATTTCTGGAGAGAAATAGGCAGTGCAGTTATGTAATCTTGATTCATATTTAATCAGCACTGCCTAATCCAATTTCAGTCGCACTAACATGTTCACATGTATTTTAAAAGTCCAGATTTAGTCGGGCTGACACAATTCAACATTTCCTAACATTATGTAAACGTTCTGATTGAGAATAACATCACTTTCAAGTGAGTCCTGGCCTAGACAGCAGCATGAGGAATTTCACATTAAAAAAAAACAATCAGACTAAAAATAATGACAGCAAAAGCATTAAAAACGAACAAAACACTTAAAACAATAAGCCAATTTCCAACCAACAACTAAAAATCACAGCGATCAGTAGCCACGTAAGTGCATTCAGTGATCAAGAAGTCCCTAATCCTGTTTTTAGAATCTCCCAGGTTTATAATAGATATAATAGAGTCTAGTTTAAGGTTCACTGTGACAAATTTTCCTATAAAAACACAGCCAGCTACTGGCAGCTGTAGTTGCCAGCATCCTGCACTTATTTTACAGTTTTAATACCATAAATTACTTCAACAGTATATTACTGTTAAATTTCTTACGGTACTCTACAGTAGAATTTGAAGCAGACAATATAATATTGTCTCTCTAGTGTTTTACTGTAATTTGCCATATTTATTCACTGCAGTAATATTGACTTGAAAAAGCATTAAGATTTGTAGTGTTTAAATGTAATTTGAAAGAGAAAAAAGTACATTACTGTTAGAATTTGGCCATATTTTCACAGCAGTAATATTGGCTCGAAAAAGCATTTAGATTTATAGTGTTTTAATGTCATTTTGTGGGAAAAAAGTCAGTTTCTGTTAGAATTTGGCCATATTTTCACAGCAGTAATATTGGCTTGAAGCATCAAGATTTACGAATTTGGCCATATTTTTACAGCAATTTGTGACAGTGTTGTCCACGTGACCAAAGGCTACAACTACACTGAGTTTTAGGAGTCAGTAGAGAACCTAAATAAAGCGACAGTTTTGATACAAAGCTGATGAAAATCGGCGAAGTACCCCTTTAAGGTTGGCCTCTGATCTCACATGAATTCCCCTCCTGGCTGCACCACACTGTACACACTGTATATTCATTGTTAATACTGACTTGACTATTGGTTTCTATATTTGTCCGCTTATCATTTCAGGTGTTCTTCGGGGTATTACAATGTAAACAACCACAGGTTTAGCTCTAAAGTCTTAATAAGGGAATTAGATAAAAACACTCAGTATGTTTGTTGTAATTGCCCTGTGCCTGCTGCAGCTATGATTGCATACAGAATGTCTCCAACTCCTGGGAGACTTTGTGGAAATCCTCAAATTATTGAGGTGGAGAATTATACAACAGCTGCTCCGTTAAAAGAGGACGCTTGTCTCTAATAGTCTGCATCTTAATAAGCACAAATAGCGATGACACAGAACAGTTATTCTGTGACGTGTTTGGCCCTACAGGGGGTAGACAGAATAACATAAACAGAAGGAAGGAATTTTAATTTGGGCAGAATCGGAATTACAAACAGCTACAGAGGAGGGTAATATTGGGCTGAATGCCACTTAGCAGCAGTTTGTGTTGTTGGTTTGTTTCAAACCTGACCAGTTTCACTTTGTCACTGCTGTCTTTTTTCTCGTTTTAGACCAGTACACCTGCCTGTGTTTGGCTTAGACTGCCATGATTCCCCTGGCTTTACCTATTGACAAATTAAATCATTCTTTTCACTTTTTGGGCACAGATGGTTTGGCCTGCATGCTTGGAGCTCTGCTTTTACAGCCAACATATGCTGCTAATTTGTACTTACCCGAATTAAACTCACCTTTGTAGCAGTTATTGCAACAGTCATTAAATTTAAAATCTGAAGTAAGTTTTATGGTCTAAATCTTGTACATTTTATGCAAATCTTTGTTGTAGATTTGCCCCATAAACATAAACACTCAGCATATTGAATCCTGAGTGACCACATTTTATAATTGAATTCTTATTGCTGCCTCCAGGAGATTGTAACAAGTCCTCTGAATTAAACTACAAAATACATGGTTTGTGACTGCCCTCTAGACAGAGAAAAGGTCATTTTCAATGATTTTATATGGTTTAATTTCCTTGTATATATTTTTAAATAATTTAGATATTTTTATTTTTTATTAGGGAATTTTCCAATTCTACATATAATTGTTTAAGCTTAGGATTTTATGGTTTTAATGTTGTGATATTAGAGGGGTATTTTTGTTCTTCTCCTATGTTTTATGTGTGTATTTGTGTTTATTATGAAGACGCATACAATTGCCCTTGCGAAGATAAATTAGTCCGGTTTCCGTCCCAGATGCTTGGGCAAAGTTTGCAGTATCATGTAATGATGTTGAAGCAACCATTTGTGTCTGTATGAGACACATTGGGCTTTTAACCAACTCAAAGTAAATCCATTATCAGACGATTAGAGTGACAAAGTCCACTCAGGATGGGTATGAGGGGAGGTGGAGGGATCCAACAAACACAAGACTGTGACCCAAGTGATCAGAGTTCACGTGAAACTGAAAGTCAAGTTGAGTTATTTTGTAACAACAGTTAGTAATATGTGTTGTTAGTAATGTCAGTCGAATCACATAACTGAGGAGTTGGCTGTTGGATTTAGGAAACAAAACGACTTAGTTAGGGTTAGAAAAAAGCAGCCACGGGCATCATTATAGTATTTTCCAAGCATCAAAATTTAACAAATAGCGATGAGATTATATTGGATAGTTTGGCGTTAATTGATGCTGCCTGCCAGCAGATCGTCCATTACAAACTATACAGCCACTCTTTTCAGCCCAACTGAGCCTGATTTAAATTCTAGTGGAAATCCCACACGCTTTCAGAGACACCAAAGATGTGTATGAAATGATGCACAAGACATTACTTTACATTCATTACACAGTCACTTTGTCCAATCTGACTTACAATAAGTGCTTTCAGCTTCCAAAGGAACAAGAGATAGAAGTCATCAAAACTTGTAAGTGCCCAAACAAACAATAAAGACTGTGTTCGGTGGTATAATTCAAGTACTTCCACACCTGGAATATTTACATCTGCTGGATCTGTGAAGCCATAAAAAACATGGGGCCTTTTGTTTTAATATTTCACTCAGTGTAAACAACATATATCACCAATAAAGAACTTGAACAAGCTGTTAAATTAATATGGTGATTTTGACGACCTTGGAAGTTATTAAGAAGTAAAAAAGAAGGGAAAACTGTATGTTAAGGGGTAAATATTGATAAATGATTTATTTACATAGCGTAACCTGCAAGTAAGCAGGATTCTACTCTAAATAACAAACCTCAGATTTCAAACCAATCAACAGAATAAACAATGGCATTGTATGTTTCTGCAAACTAAGGAAACACTATACTTTTACATTATCATTGTATTCATAAATTATACTTTTACATAATTATGGTGACGGTTCGGAAAAGATTGCCTTTTGGTGGCACAATCCCAGCTGTAATAGCGGAAACCACTGCTTTTCATGGCACTATCCCCAGTGGAAACAAAGCAAAACATTTGGCTAAAAAATAAACAAAACTAAAAAACTAACAGCACTTTCCATGGCAGTATTTCCAATAGAAACACAACTTGTCTCAGTGAGACAAAAAAAAAAAAGTGGCAGTATCCCCAGTTCGAAATGCAGTGATGTGTTGGTTAAAAAAATACATTAAAAAAAAAACAACGATGTTGTCTCTGGTGGAAACACAGTGATGTCTCTTTTCGAGGCACGATCCAGAGTGAAAAAACTCTGATTTTGTGGCACTATCCCCAGTAGAAAGTGACCGGGGACTAAAAAACATTTTTGGTGGCTTAAAGGCAGCTAGAAAAACAAAAATGATTTAACGTAAAAAAAAAAACAAAAAAAAAAACAGTTTTGCTGTTGGTTGGTCCCGAGCAGTCTTCTGCAGGTTGGCAGGCATCTGGCCTTTATGACCCGTCATCCACCATCCCCCCCACCTCCAAATGACAAAATCCACCAACATACTATTAAACTTTAACAAAACTTTATATGATTTGTATGAAATGTATAAATGTAATGTATCCATGGTTTGAAGAAGCATACAATGCCAACTTTTTCTCCTGGCGACTGGGCTGCTCTGTGAGAGCTTTAGAGGGAGTTTCTGTTTAATGACCCTGATGATTATCTTAAGTATGATACATCTTGCCCAACCTGGGTGGGAAAGGAAAATATGAGCAGGATCAGTGACGCGTTTGAGGCAAATCGCTCCTTCTTCAGGGTGCCATTTTCTCAGGAATGATGACAGATTTACATCCACTTCCTGTTTCTGTCTTTGTTTCAGTGCTGCCAGTTACAGGGAGAGGGAGTATCCCCCTACATCTCTGGAAATTGCAGAGAACAAGCAAAACATTGTGACTGGTCATCCTGAGCACGAGCGGAGACCGAAAAAGCAACAAACAACTGGACGGGACTCGGCACTTGAACAAGCCGGGGATGAGAGCTGCTGCGTGACATCAGTAAACAAACCCCCGAGGGTTGAGACTGGAGTTGGCGAATGAGTAAGTCGTGGCCCAAAATGATTGCCTTAATTACTACACATATACAGATGTATGAAGTAATGAAACTAAGAGACTTATAGTTCAGAGTTTAAAGATGTTTTCTTTACATGTGAAAAAAGTGTCTTGTAAGGAACAGATGTGAATATTTTATTATGATAGAGATAATGTTTGGTTGTAATGTCGACATAATGTTTTAGTTGGGTCGGCTTCGTAGGTGTCATTGGTTACTAAATGGTGAGTTTGCTCTCTGCTTCTGCGCAGTCAGCACTACGACTTAATCTATTTTTATCTTGTTTCATATTGTCAACCAAACAAGGCTGGCCTGAGTTGCTCACTCAAACGCTGGCGACAAAACTCTTAATTCACATTGTGTCATAACACATGAAAATCCTCATTCAGAGCGTGTAAAGAGGGTCGAGAGAGAAGACAAATATTGACTGGCTCAATGCGACACTGAAATACATCAAAAGAACATCCTCGTACATTAAGATCCACTTACACTAAAGTAAAGATGTCAGGCACATAAACACCACCATAAATATCCGCCGCACTCACTTTCTATCACAGAAAAACAGCGGGTGAAACTCGCAGGGCTTTCACCGTCAAGACGAGATACCTTAGGATTTTTTTCTCAGATGCAAATTTAGAGCTGACCAGCTGCTTTGTTGATATGTTTTCACTTTAACTGTATGCAAAAGTAACATGGACGTGTGTTATATATTTTTTTAAACCTAGCCTTGATAATTACATAACCAAAGGTGAAACCCTGAATTTATTGTATGTTGTGGACTTCTGGAAAATGTCGTGATATAGATGCACACTGAATAGGAAAAAAAATGTAAATAGCAGACATTTATACTTGTGTGTCCTAAGATGTGTTGCAGATAGAGTAATTTGAGACTTTTTACTTTACTTTGACTGTTATGACCATCGACCATAATCATCTGTGTTTGGTTTGTCCCTCGCTGATACAATCATGTTCCTCATATTGTTGCAAATGCTGCTCCAACATATTTTCTTCTTCTTTATTTTATTTTAGTTTTTAAATACTGCACATTAAAAACGCACCTACTCATTCATTTGGCATACAAAAACATGAGGTTGCTGATGTTGTTTGTCAGAGAAGCGTTTGAATATGGTTACCTCTCTTAGACCTACAAAGTTACCCGTGAATGAAATGATTAGTAGTTTTATTTTTGGAAGTAGTAGTGAGTTTTATTACATATCTTAATAAAGACGGTGTTTTATTTTCCTATATTTATTTCCCTTCAAAAAGCATCCTTTTACATACTGTGTTAACTATAATGGCACTGTAATTCAGATTTTGATCCTAGAGTCTTTTTCCTCTCCTCCTAAAGAAAATCCAAAGTTCACGTTCTTGCTCTTTTCTCGAAATTTTGTATCTGTAATTACCTCAATAATAGTATCCTTCAGAAAAGCTGTTTAACTGAATGTTCCAGATGTTTCCTTAGTGTCAGAAATAAACGTGTAACCACAAAATAGCCACAATAGTTAAAAGTAGATGTCAATATTTTATTTAGGGATTCTTATAGGGAGAATGTTTTTTTTTTTATATGTTAAGTTTTTTTTTTTTACATACCAACAGTTTCACCGAGGACACAAGAATACTCTTGCAAAGTTAAGGGACTGTCTTATCTGCAAATTTGTTGCTTCTTTAAAAGGTTAAATAATGAAAGTCGGAAAGAAAGGGGGAAAAAATTAAAGCAAAGTGAACTTAAGTGAATTACGATGTTAGGTTGTTGTTCACACGTGGGCACACACTCACAGTCAGACAGAGAGTAGAGCGAGAGGAGAAATCCCACGTGTTAACGTTGAGTTCACTGCAAAGCACAGCAGCTTTTTGCGAATGATACATCACTTGACACCGACCAATAGTCTAAAAGCCAACGAGTAAATCATTAACCCTTAAAAAACCTGGATCATCACCCCTTTTCTTGTGCTGCATTCAGACACCTTTTACAAGAACTTAATTTTGGACTTTGGACCTCAAGCAAATTGGTTGATTACTTCACTTTTTATTATTATTATTAATTGATTTTTTATTTATTTTTAATGGGGAAAATAATCAACCTGACATGAAATGTCCCGCAAAAAAAAACAACAAAAAAGTTATTAAAAATGATCAGATAAATATTTTTATAATTATCATTGTTATATATTTAAAAATATTATACAGATTTATTATAATTTTTAAGCAGGTTTTTTAAAACAAAGCTTCAAACAAAATTTCCTTGTTTGTTTGTTTGTTTTATTTGTTTCATTACTTTCCCTTCTTTTGTTGCCAATTACCAGGTAAATTTCCTGTTATTTTTTGGGTCACATCTTAGGTTGCTCATTGCCTTCTGCCAAAGTTTTGAAAAAAAATCAAGCCAATTTTGCAATGGTTTCAAAGGGTTAATGGGAGTCTGAAAAACAGGTGAAAATATCTGCATTTTTTTAGATGCAAACAACGTGAAACTAGCATCAGTGGCAAAGATGCAAGCGTGGCTGTTCAAGTCCCGAACAAGAAAAAAACAGCTCTCCTGTTAAAACCACATCCCTTGACGAGCAGCACGGGACTCACCACAGGATGACGGGCTGTGATCCAACTTGGCTGTCAGAGAGGAAACAGCCTACTCCTCCTGACTCTACAAGACTGAACTTGGTAAATAAACTTTAAAAAGCTATAAATTAATATAGTACATAGAAAATGAATGGGGAATACGTTTTTTTTTTTTTATTGGTTGGTAATAGGAGCTGCAGGGAGGGGTGCTACGGAAGACCATCCTAATCCAGCCCAGGCATCATACCCCAAAACCAGTAAACTTGGAGGAAACACTGATATTTACTTTACATACATGAGAGTGGTATAGACTTCCTTAGCCAGCTGTCCAAAAAAAAAGAGAACCAGCAAATTTCCCAGAATGCAGAGCTATTGCTTTAAGAGACAAATTGAATGAAAGTATAACCTGTCTGTAAAGATATTTTTTGGAAGTGATTTTATTGCACTAATCTTGTCAGATTACGTGCCCGAAGCACAAGCTGTACCTGAGGAGCTCAGGCCATCAGAGGCCAAAGAGTTTCAACTATTTCGGGCTGAATTTTGGATCACATGAGGATCTGGGATGCATTGTACCAACAGCTGACGGTGGTCAGAAGCCGCGCTGCAACAATACAGATAAATATGTGAGAGACGAGTTAATCTATGTGCTGATATGTTCAGCTACAGCTCGACTTTATCACATAGCAGCACAGGAGGCGCTGAGCCAAGGAGTAATGTATGCCCACAGGTTACTGAAGAGAACAGGAACAGGATCAGGCTGATTGATCCCCGAGGGCAACACATCCAATCAAGCAGAACAAACAAGCACCAAAGGAGACTGAGAGAAATCTGTTTAACTGGACAGTCTCTAACCCATTTCCTCAATCTATGAATTAAATTAATTTATCTGGTTAGAGGCTGCAATTATGTCAAGTCCGAGTCCACTTAAATCTGCTTTCATCAGGAGATC
This sequence comes from Plectropomus leopardus, assembly GCF_026936395.1. Classification (NCBI taxonomy): domain Eukaryota; kingdom Metazoa; phylum Chordata; class Actinopteri; order Perciformes; family Serranidae; genus Plectropomus; species Plectropomus leopardus. Next base: position 5,455,820 of record NC_142176.1, on the reverse strand, counting down.
AGTGCGGGCGGAGTGCTATAATATATGAGGCAAGAAGATAATGAAGGTCGATAGGCAGATTTTGAAGCCGATTGAATATTACAGGAAGAAAATTCATTAATCCTCGTGTGTGAGCTGAATGAGACTCATGCACTGAATAAAAAAAGGTCATAATCCACAGTTATCCACACGGATATTTATCAAAGGGGTCGTATCATGAGTGGGAAAGGATTAGTGGAAAAAAATGTCTGATATAAGACTAAAAAACAAATCAGATTTTTATTTTGACTTGATTCACCTGCAGTAATAACTTCTGTGATTCAGCACAAACAGCGAGCTGTTAGGGGGGTCGACAGTTGTGTCGGGACGTTAGGTAACACAAATATAGAGGTGAGAGGAGGACATTTTAACTGCCATCACCTCCGAGCTGGAAAACTCACTGGGGCTGCATTTAAAATGTTTCTGAACATGAAAGCCACCGTCACAGCTACAGGAGGAGGAGGAGATTCACCCAACACTGTTTAACCCTTTGAAACCTTAGCATATTAATTTAAATCTTTCAAAAACAAACAAGAACCCAAAAATGTGCAAGACATTAGTAAAAGGTTTCAAAAAATGGCCTAAAATAAGCAAAAGAAAGAAAGAAAGAAAAAGAAAGGTAAAAGAACAAAAAATGGCACAAATAAAAGCTATAAATAAATAAATAATAATAATAACAAATATATTTTCCATATTTCAAATACATAATTACAAGTATAGTTTTCTTGATGTTTCCCTATGTATTTGATCATTTTCTAATGATTCCCTCTATCTTTTTTCTTTAGCTTATTTTCAGGTCATTTTCTTGTCACTTTTTACAGTTGCTGATTGCCTTTTTCCTCACATTTTGAAATAAATAAAATGAAGTAAAGATCAGGACCGCACTTCAATTATAGTTTAACCTATAAATAAAAAATTCTAATCCAAGTTCTCTCTGATCTTAACTTTACTAATACCTTTTATGAGGATTCAGCATCCAGTCTTAAAAAGTTTAACTGTGAGTGAGCGTGTTGTGTCTTATTTCATTTGACAGAAACAAAACAAATTTGCTCACAACTCATTGGCTTAAATGCTCGTGAAAGGCATCTGAACGCAGCACAAGAAAACTGTTGTTAATCCAAATTTCAAAGGGTTAACTCATTTTCTGTTTATTTTTATGTTCAAAACCATAAATAAATAAACCGGGAATGTGGATTGATTTCACGTTAACAAGGGCTATTTCAGTGTTGTTGTGGTGAGAAACAGCCTCTCTGTTGAAGCTCACAGACATTTCCGAGGCCTGAACGACTCTGAGACTCAAATCCTCTGTGCTTTCCACAGAGCGACTCTGCGAGATTAACTTTAAGATGAATGCCTCCCCGAATCAATAACAAAGGACTTTTCCTTGAAAAAAAAAAAAAAACAACAAAAAAAAACTAACAACTGACCACAGATCTAAACCATCCAGAACAACAGCCCAGTGTCATTCAGTGATGAACTAAATTTTACTCTGCACTTCAGTGTTGTCAGATTTGACCCAAAACGAGCTGTTTTAGAATTAGATTCCCGAGCTGAATCTATCTCCATAATGTGGCCACATTTTTAATTTCAAAGTATAAAATAGGTGTTGGGAAGGAGCCTCAGGGCGTTATGTTTTATTCGTACGATTGGGTAAACTTCAAACCACCCAAAAAGCGTAACAACAATGAAAAAGCAGCAACTGAGTGTTAAAAAATGAACTCACGAGAAGCCAATTTATGGTAAGGCTATAACCAGATAACAACTTTAAGGGTAACTTTGGCATTTTTCACCCTAACTCCAATTTCCATGTTTTTATGTCTAAGTGAGTAATGGGAACAATTATTTTTGAAATTGGTCCAATATTGAGCGAAAACACAAAGCTGCCAAACAGGCTGTAACGTAACCACTCAGAGTAATTACATACCATCAAATTAAATCCACTAAAAGTGTTTGTTTTTACCACTGACAGGCTCAGTTTGTTATTGGAAGTGATTGACAATATTGTGGAAAGGTTCCCACTAGTTTTAGTGTGAAAAAAGCAGCATAACCAAACCAGAGCTGGTGATTGTTTGAACAGTGGAAATACAAATTAAGATGACTTTTATGAATTTAATTTTGATTTTGTGGACTTTGAACAAAGTGTGTTTTAAAATAATAAAAATAATATTTATTTAAATAGAGTTTGGTGGGTTTGGCAGAGCTTGACTTTTAGTTTATATACAAGATCTTTTTTATTTAAAACAAAAACAGTCCCAAAACATATGTGACTTGTTTCACTGCTTCAGTATTCTCGTTCATTAGTGGACTAATTTCCCATTAAAAAATGTTTTAATATCCCTTAAAAATAGGGATGTACGATAATATCGGTACATTATCGGTATCAGCAGATATTGGCTTCAAAATGAAAATCGGGATCAGCCAACATGCTGATTTCTGCCGATTACACAAACTGATTTATTTTTTTTTTAATTGACAAAACGAACATGTACGAAACAACAACCCTAAGTGGAAGTATTTTTCTTATTTTGCACAATGAATGAATATTACATACATTGAAAATCATTGTATTTTATGTCTCCATCTGCTGGTGGGCCATTAAAATAAGATTATGCATAATATGATGTTAATTCCAATACAGAAGAGACTTGATGATCGCTAAAATGAGGTGGGGAATAAAGTGGATATATCAGTATATGATTGGTTATCAGCCAAATGAGTTGTTATATATTGGCAAATTAAATATTGGCAAAACATCCAATATCCTGCATTCCTATACAAAGACACAGGAAATCAGGGCTCAGGTTGACAAAAACTGAAGTTGGCCTTTAAATAGGAAAAAAAGGTTTCAACCTTGTTGTGATAAACTGAAATGTTATTTGTTTTTATTGATCGTCTGTTGTCAGTTGTAGCATGATCAAGGATACTACTCGAGATTCACTGGAAAACAGCCATTTTTTTAATTAAAGGAAACAGACCAAATGGTACAAAAAGTATCCAAAATCATTACAAACTGATCAAAGCAATTTATCTGCCCAATCAAATAAAAAGAAGCCAAACTGGACCTAGACAGCCCAATCTGGCAACACTGACGGCTTCTTCCTCTCATGATCAGGATGGATAAATGCTGATACAAAAACTACTTTTAACACGTCTGAGTTTACTGCTCATTCGTTGAATTTTGTTTCAACAAAATCTCGCTTTTAAGTGTGTTTATTGTCTCTAAAAGCTGAGGGACACCTTTAAAAGAGACAGCCTGACTGAGCCCAATATCTCCACATTGCACACAGGCAGCACCACAGACGTCTCGCGTACGGCTCAGTTTGATATTACTTACCACGGACACATACATAAAGAAAAGTACTGCATTAGTCTGAGGATGAAAACTAGAGTGTTTACTGTAACATCCACAGTGTTAGATAACACCTGGAACTCGTTTTATGTCTTAATCTTCTTATAAACAAGGTGGCTTATGAGGAGCACTGCAAAACTGTTGAACGATGACGCAGTTTGTATTTGTTTAGTTCTCTTGCTGGATATTATGTGACTGAGTGGATTTTGGGGTTGTTTTGCACCATCTGCCTCGAGCAGAACAGTATTAGTGCTCTTTGGTGCAAATACAATGATTACAGTGTTTGCCGGGTCACATCTGTATTTAGGAAATTGTCTCGGATGGGAGACAAATGATATGATTTGCAGAACTCATACACGCTTGTTGAAAGGCCTCAGTCTGTACAGATGGTGTCGGCTCAAATTACGGGGTTAATAACAGGGTAACCACTTGGCACTTTATCTAAGAAACACTCAATGGTAACTACTTTTGGTAGTAATTAAAAAATGGCACATTCTTTCAGAGATTATGACACTGATTAGATGACACTAACCTTCATTATCTTAAACATTACCCAAATTTAAAAATATTATTTTGGAACACCTTTCATTTCAGGGCTCACAGTGTACCAGACTGTATTATGCTAAATCAGGAAGGGGAATTATTTACTAAGTGCTTGAAGGGAATTAGAATTTCCACCTTTTTAACGATGACTCTAAAGCTGACACGGTGTAGTGTGAGTTTGAATACAGAAACAGTTTCAACTGTCCTCATAGAGTCAAAACAGCCAGTGAGTTCAGAGCTGCCAGTTTCCTTGAGTGTCAGGACTGCTTCTCCTGGCTGCTGCTGTCCTCTCTGAGCGTCTCGAGGGGAAATGTGAATACACTCTTAATTACTGCAGCCAAGAAGATGTAACCAGATTGCTTGTTAAATCTGAATAACAGTCCAAAACACAGAAATATCCAGTTTATTATCATGCACTGCAAGAAAAAGATGTTTTCTTGCATGCCTTCATGGTGCCAAAGAATACCAAAAATAAGAAAATATTTTTAATAGACCTAATCGCCAGCTGACTTTCCTGTCTTTAAGAGGCTGAACCGGGCTTCTGTGTAAAGAGTGCAGGAGTGCTACCCATCCGCGCCTGAGACTGTTTCTGCACAAGTTCTTTAAATAAAAGCATTTTTGCAAAAAAGCTGTACTGAGCAAACTAGGTTTTTCAGGGCCAATACACATACCGATTATTAGTAGTTAATGAGGCCGATAAACAATATTTGGAACCGTTATGCATACAATAAAAATGAAAATATTTCTGTCAATATGTAGGATTTGGAATAAAATAAACTCCGACACAAAACTTTGAATAAACGTCTTGAAATATTCAACATCATATAGCAAGTTCCCAGCCACGTTTTATGTTTAAATTAAGTCAAGTAAAAATTGAAATAAAAAATGAATAGATAAAAAAATTGCCCTGAGGGTTACAAAGTGAAAGCTCCTCCCTTTGCACTTTTTAAGTGATTAATTTTATCGGCAATCATTTAACATAAAATGCTGATACAGATAGTCAGCAAAATGCCAGGTATCGGCCCCAATAATTGGTCAGGCCGATAATCCGTCAACAGCCAGAGCAAAGGACTGGATAGGTGAGTCTTGGATTAAACTGCACAAGCTGTGTGAGTTTACAAACAGATTTTTGATCTAGTTTTACGGTTTTTTAAATGTGGACCCCTATAACTTCAATTCATCAGGAATTTCCTTTTTTTAAATTTTTTGTTCACTATTGAGGCATGCGAGAAAAAAAAAACATTTTTGTTCCCAAATTCAGCCTAATGCAGAGTGAATAACTGATACATAAATAATCATTTGGAGGGTGAAGTATTCTTTTAATCGCAGTCTGTTGAGCTTTCAAAGTCGCTGTACATTTTGCACCAAAAGTTTGGTTTACGCAGCTTCCTGGAAGTCTAAGAGATGCACTCTTTGGAAAGCACTGAACATAAATGGATGATTAAACGTTGTGTAGGGTCTGTATAGAGTTATTAATACGGTGACACTCGGTAACCTCAGCAGATCTTTTGTCATGTTATATTCAGCAGACTACATGTGGGGCATGGCACAAACAAGCCTCTAAACTTATAGGCCAAGAATCATTAAGTGTGTGTAATTCTGATTGTCGTACTGTAAATGGCAATTTTTGCTTTTTTGTTTGTTTGTTGTTGTTTTTTTTACACAATATGTCCTTGATTCATCAATCTGTCTTTGGATCGTTTTGTTGCTGTTTCTGAACTTTACGAGAGCTTGATGAAGGAGGGCCACTGTGTGTTCAATAAAAGAATGAAGTACACAAACAGAGACAAACCATACAAAAAAAAAAAAAAAAAAATCCAATGTGAATTTAACAGAACAAGGATGGGAATCAAACCCATAAAAAAATCAGGTGTCTATGCAAGCTGGTGCAGTTTGGTCAGCCAAGGCCACGGTCACATTCACACGGAGGTTATAATCCAGTACATCGACATCAGTCATCATGATTCTAACCATCACGTCACCTGCAGAGAGGCAAACGATCAACATTCAGCCAGCAGAGATGCCAACGCACTGCTGCTGTGCTGCACAGATGCAGTGTGGATAACGGCGACCACATTCTGTTTTTTTGGGGGGGACGATGACGGTGGCGACAGGCGTGGGGGATGCACTTGTTTTAATGTTACTGCGCTGCGTAATATTTAAACTGTTCATTTGCCACTGCCTCGTCACTCAAGAGGGGAATCATTATCAATCAGCAAAAGGAAAACTGACGGTAACTATTAATGAACATGTAAAATATTTCTACAGTTCAGGTGTTGAGAAATATCCATGTGAGTTTTTGGCCAGCCTTGCTTTTATTCTGCATGATGCTTTGTTTTGAGAAAAATGCATCCAAACCCAAGGTATGTTTGTATTCTTTTCCCGAGGGTGCTCCTCTCCTTCTCTTTCACTCTCTCTCTCTCTCTCTCTGTATCTTTGGAGCTTGTCACTTCTGACCTTAATTCTCCTTTTATTTTTGTTTTCTTCTTTGTTTTATTTTTTGGTAAACCTTCCAACTTCTGGATTTTCTACATTCATAACATTTTGTAGACAGCAATATGAGATGTGATTGAAATGGAATATGTGCAATGTTGATTAAAGAAAAATATAATATATTCAATAAAAATTCAGAAACACAAAACCTGTTTTATGCACCTTTTTTTGACGATTTAGATGTAGCTTTTGCTTTTATACATAAATCCAGTTTGAAGGCCATTACTACAAATACATCTCACTTGTATGCTTATTCTTCATGTGCTTGTGGTTTGCTTGCTTTTGGCTAAACTGGTGGGACATGTTTATGTACATCGCTTGTGTCACTCAGACAGAATCAGCTCTGTCAGCGGGGGCCGAATATCACAGTGACAGAACGTTTTCATCCACAGTGGCCTTTTACGGTGGCTGCTTTTGAAACCCGATGCCCGAGCCGTTCATGTTCGACACTGTTTAAATATTTTAAATGGGGCCGATGTGGTGCAATTACTTGACTCTTGGACAAACACCAGTTCATCCATCAAGCTGGTTGATGGACACACAGCAGCCAAGTCGTGCTTTGCCTCCTCGCTGCAAAAACACACACAAGTCGTGCAAGGCTGCAGCCCATTCACCTTCAACAAAACCTCCACAGACTGGAGGAAAAGCAAGAAATAGTAAACATTATTTACTATCTTTAATGCTCCAGAAATCTTTGAGAAACTAAAGGAGGTTGTCGTGAGTTATTTGTGCATGACAGCGACCCTGAAAGGTCGATGTATGACTCTGGGATCAGGTCATGGTGAAGGAAATTAGACCAGCGCTGGAAGATATATATAGCCGTTCACCCTTTACAGCTGTCTCCACAAAACAACTTACACAAGGTCTATCCTACACAATCACAGAACCACATGCACATATACGCACATGCACAGAGCAACAACAAACACTAACAAGGTCTAAATGTTTGCCACATACCCAAACCGACTCATTCAGATGACTGCTCCGTCATCGTGAGCGAACCTGAAAAAGCAGCGATGCAGAACGTGTCATTGGCCTTTTGCACTCATGGTTGTACTTGCATAAACTATAAATGTGAACAAATAAGCCACACTGAGATAGTTGCAAAACATTTGCTACTTCTTGGATATTTTTGTTTGTATGTTTGTATGTTTTTTGGAAACTCTTTTAGTATTTGACCAAAATGTTATTTCTAATCTGAATTAAATTAAGACTCCAGCGCTTTGTGTAAGTTTATATTGTTGCATCCTGAGCTAGGAATAAAAAACTAACCTTCCACCATGCACCAGGGTAACAGACTCCTGAACATAATTCTCATTTTATGTGATCTTGCATTGTTACTGGTGTTATTGTGATTTACATTCCTTCTGCAATGTTGAAATTGTTTAGAATTGCTTATTAAGAGCAACTGCACGTAGATTGGTGTTGTTTGCATAATTGGTACATTGTGCTTTACAATATGAATGTGTAAAGATCGCTGTCTCAGATTGAAAAGTATATCAGTTAGTGGCAAAAAGCCTTCGCACTTACTCATGTCCTCAGTCAGAAGGCTGCACTCAAAACTGCATTTGATCAAAAGGTTTGCAAAGCATAGTAATGTGAAAATACAAGTTTCAGTGACTATGTTTACGTGCCCTAAATATTCAGATTTCTACCCTTATTCTGAAAAAGACAATATTCCTACTAAGCTGTTTACGTGGTTAATGAAAATCAATATTCCACTAATATTCCTGCTGACATGCAGCCGTGCATACTGCATACTCCCATTAACATGTGGCTGATCACATCAAAATCATAGACTGAATAAATAATGTACGTAGCTATCACCCATAGGTTTGTGGACTGCCAAGTTCGGCATTTAAGCCATCGCAAATTTGGTTTTTGGATATTTGGACAAGAGGGTGGCACTGTGGAGGAGCGAGGGGTGAATCTGACGCATTGACTGGTGTGATGCCTCGCAGACAGCCTGTCAATCAAGAGGTCCCACCCTTAAATATGCATAATCTTAAACCTTAATAAAATTTAAAAAGGTGAGTGATATAAAAATTCCCACCCAAAACTGTTGTCATAAATGCTGACATTAGCTATTGAGACCAAAACTGTTTTTTTTGTACCAGGCTGTCAACATGTTTAATTCTGCTGTGAAGTTGTGCATTTTAACATTGGATCTATGGCGATTGACTCTGTTTTGGAGCATGCCTCAAGTGGCCATTTGATGAACTGCAGTTTTTGGCGCTTCCACTTTGGCTTTATTTTTCAGCCACGAAGGTTGCTGCTTGGTCAAAATAAAAAGCTGTCGCTTGTGCCAGGATTTTTGGTGGCGGTCTTGTCAGCCTCCCATATTCAATCCATTGACCGCCTTCTTAAAAGGTCTGTGTTGCCACATTTATGCATATCCAAAACCCTGCTGATATCCAAGTCTTTGTTTAAAGTGTGTTTCTTTATTCAACCAGAGATGTGAGCTATTCTTTACCCTCTCTAACACACAGCCCAACAAACTGTTGACTACTGTAGTTGGTTTGTGTACAACGCATCCTTGACAACACACAGAGCTGTCTGTAAACAGACAAGAGGCCGCAATTGAGCCGCATCTCCCACATGCACTGTATAAAAAAAACAAAACAAAGAATGCTCCTAAGACTAAATAATACCAGCATATCCCACATCTGAAACTGCAATATGTTTAATATCCCCAAAGGTGAAACTCATTTGCCACCATGTTCAACATACAACAAGACATTAAACAAGTACAGTACAACTTACAACAATAAATAAAGCACCAGGCTTGATGCCTGATGGAGCTTAATAGCCCAACACAACAAAAGTGAAATGCTAATTCATGCAACTACCTCTAAAAACAAAGAAAAATGAAAATGATAAAAAAAAAATATATATCAAATATTATTAAGGATATGAAATTATGCAATGCGCAAAATTAGCCAGGCCACCCCTTGCAATGTGTCATTTTGCAACAGCAACCAACACGAGCAACAAATACAAACTACAGTGCAAATTACTACAATACCACAGCAGAGACAGAAAAAAAATAAAAAAAAAAAAATATATATATATATACATATATATATATATATATATATATATACACACATATATAACCTACCCATTAAGAAGAATGGAAATAAATGTTGATTCCATCTGAAAATAGTCATTCATTGTTTCAGAAAAATAACATTATCTGAACTCTTTTGTGTTTTTGTGGCAAAGTCAATGTTTTACCTGTTTAAGTTTTATCATTTTATTTGTTCAATTTGTAAAACTTGCATTTTTGTTTTCATTTCTGTGTGGGAGTGTTGCACTGCCACTGATAAATGAGGTCTGTTATGTGCAAATGTCTTGACTGATTATGTTGACAAATGCTTATTCAGAGTAAAGTGACAGAAGTGAATCATGGCCTCATTTTTTAAAGTTGATTCAGCTTGTTCCGGTGCATTTTTGGTTGAGCGGAAAGCTTAATATTCTTAGTATGATTATGAACTACAGAGAGAGAGAAGAAAACATGTCAGAGTGCTGCCACGGCTTCGTCTCAGCTTCACACTTCACCTCACGTCACAGCTTCTGTTGCTTCCGTCAGTGTCTGCTGCTGTCTTCCAGGAAAAGACCCCATCACTCAGAGGTGTAAGACAACACCTGACAGGGAACAATATCTCACCACATGGTCCGAGGCTGCTCTCATACATTCATGCCAGTAAATTTGGCATTCACCGTTTCCCCTCGGCGAGGAAACCCAACGCCGCTCATACTGTATGCCACTGGCCCCTGAAACCCAATCGCCCAAATCCAAAAAGCTACCTGCCTGCTCCTTTACAAACAACGCTCCTGTGGCAGGGCTGCGGATGGAAAAGTTGTCAGCCACAATTGAGCCCGCTGCTATAGACAAACTGTTCTTTTACATCCAGCAAATGTCAGTAGGCCTTCTGCCAGACAAATACAGCATGACTCAGGCCAGTGACCTCCCCAGGGGAACATTTACCAGCTTCTGCACTTAGATCCAGTGGCGCTGACCTTGGACTTACTCCCCTGGCGTGCTCCTTTCACTCTCAATTTATTAAATTTGACAGTCAACGACATTGGATAGATGTATTGTCAAGGATAGATGTAGCATTTTACAGTATTGCTGTAATATTTGTCTACGTCTGAGATGATTTATGGAGACAGAGACAGAGAGACTGGCAGCGACAGATAGACAAATAAAAAAAAGACAGATACATGAATCAACAGACCACTAATTTCCTTCCAGGGGTCCTTAAGGGAGTTCCAGTGAGTCCCCAAAAATGTAAAATATTTACACTATTTATTCACTGAGTGAGTGACCTATGTGACTAGGACCCTGTTTACACCCGAGGTTAGGGCTGGCCAATATCACATTAAAATAATACTGGGTTATTTTAGGGCCATATCCCAATACAAGATATATATCGCAGTATTTCTAAAGGTTCTTTAATCTAATGTTAACTACTAAAATACAAAATTATTGAATGAACTGCAGTAACAATCAACTTAAAATACAGTTATGAGGAAGTTAAATGAAGTACTTTTATAATAAAAGCTATATATATATATATATAATTACATACATATATATAACATAACAACAACAATAACAATAGTCTTTAAAATTTCATTATAAAAGTACTTTATTTAACTTTCTCAAAACCGTATTTTATTATTATATTATATTATTATATATTATTATTATTTTATTATTAGCAGTGACCCAGGACACATTAGCGTACACACTGCTGAAAGAATGTAGCCATATGCAGCCTGACCAACTATAAATGTGGTCAGAGCGATCAAAGACACATGGAGGACGCATTGGGTGCATCCACACCTGTACTTAGAGGTGTCCAGATGCAACCTGGTGTAAACAGGGCCTAAAAGTCATGAAAGTGACCGTTCTGATCAAAGGTTTCACTTCTTCCACAGTTATCTCAACTCTCAGATGGTGGTCCCTGCAGTAAAATCTTATCCAGTGGGGGGTTGTGACCTTCTGTGTATCCCATCAGGGGTACTTGACACAAAAAAGGTTGAGGACCGCCTGGATAGACCAACAGATCTATGTCAAAACATATAACTAAATGCAAAGATCCTGACAAACTGCAGTACGAGATGAATTCTTAAGCAGTGAGCGGAAAAGAGAGCTGCAGCGAGAAACAAGAAACAGCAGCACAATCCCAAACCAACCAAGTTACATCAACCATCAGTGATTTCCATTGGATTTATCTCACAGCCCAACAGCTGCTTTGAAGTCGAGAGGCTTAAGCAGCTTGTTAGTTTTCAAATCTTTCCGCACACAAAGTGAGAAGGAATCACAGTTTGGGTTGTCAGGATAAGGTGTTATTAATCTGATAAGACTGTCCTAAGTGTGAATTCAATCCAAATGTACTTCTTGGAGTTTTCCTACAAGCAGTGGAGAAGTGGATGCTGTCAAACATTTCATTTGAGGGTTTAATAAGAGCTGTGTCATCCACATAATCACGTTGTCTGAATGTTTATGATTGGGGATGTCTCAATCAGACTGGAGGATTGGCATCGAGCCTGATCAACACATTTTTTTAATTAATTAGGATTGATTACTTTGAGCATGCCTGATCCTTTATTTTATAGACTTGCTTTTATGTGATATTGTCCTATTATTTCTTTTGCTTATTTTTATTTATTTTACCTATCATATTCATATTTTATTTAGTTTTATTTGTGGTTTTATTGCTTTGATTGCTCATGGTCTATTTGTTTGCATCTATATATCCATGTTGACATTATGCGTCCTGCATCTTGCATTATGTGTCCTTTTGTTTTAATTTAATCCTAATTCTACCCTAGTTTCATCTCGCTTGGGCTCACTCGGACTGTTTGGCTGTCTGTTGTTGTATTTCCGTCTGTATTTCCCATTTTTACTTTTGCTTTGTTTGTCAAAACACTTTGTAAACTCTGTTTTTAAATGTGCTATCAAAATAAAATTATTATTATTGTTATTATTATTTATTATTTGTTTGTGTCCTCCATCATACAGTTGTCGATTTGCCAATTTGTGGCAGATAATCAGGTTTTACTATAATGCTGCTGCTCCAAAGAATAGAGACTGATTTTTTTTCATGTTCAACCTAAGCTACTATAGCACTCTACATGGAATTTAATTTTCTGTTCATTTTTAATAAACTTGTTTTACTATGATGCTGTTATAAGAGAATTGTGACCCATTTTTATTTGTTGACTGTGAATATTCAAATTAAGTTATAACACTACTTTGAAGTGGCATTGTGATTATGTTACTCATTTATAGTGTTGTTCTTTTATTACAATGCAACACTAAGTTAATTTGAGAGCAATTTCTGAAGGTACAGTTTAGCTTGTTTACTTTGTTGTTTTGTTAAAAAAATGCTGCACTAAGTGGAATTGTGATAAGAGCCATATAAAATATTTTTAGTCTGTTTACTTTGTTATTTTGTCAAAATAAAACAAAAACCCATAGGAACTGCTTGGACGCATACATTTGTTCTTATATTGCTTTTCAGAGCTATTAAACTGTCAGGTTTACACACTGGATTTTAATTATTTAAAAGTATTTGAAGTGTGCATTATGCAGCTGTATCTTCAGGTAAACACAAGCATCGGACCGGGGCTCAGCATCGGCAGACATTAAATAAAGTAAAGAAAAAAAGAAAAGTTAATTGGGACATCACTATTTTTGTCTGTTACAGAATCTTCTGGTGTTTTATACTTTTAAAAGACGAAGTGCCAGTTGTTGTCAAAATGTCAAATCTGAGATGCTCCCCCCAGAATAGACACTGACAGATCTGAATCCATCTCTGACACTTCAAGGTGTGAGAATGGAAGCAGGGTCGAAGGTCTACGAGTCCAAAACAGGCCCAGATTTGGTCTGGCGTCTACACTCATCAGCTCTGGCATCTCGGTGTCGGGGCCTCCCACGGTGTGAAAGTTTACCCTCGCTTCCTATCATCAGCGCCGTCACCAAGGTAAGGTGGAGGAGAGTCTATTTTTGTTTCCAAAAAAAACTAAAAGTTTTCTCTGCTCATGCGATGGAGGAGACCAAACAGGTGACCGAGTGTATCCTTTTCCACATCCTTCATCCCCAACTGCAGGCTGGCCGGAGCTTTTTCCCCACGCAGCTTCCTCCGAACGTGATGCGTGTTAGTGGTCGCTCAGCTGGGTCACCGCTGAGCACCTCGCTGCTCCCACACATTCGTGAACAGCAGTTTAATCCCGTGGTTCCCAACTGGTGGGTCGTGGTCCAAAAGTAGGTCACGGATCCAATCGGAATGGACCACGAGTGACTCACTACCACGTCAAGTTTGTGAAAAACACTGTATTTTGAAGTACAGGGAATTTGCAGCACAAATCATTTATTTTGAAGTACAGTTTCCTGCTGCAGAGTGAGAGAATTTTTTTTTTTTGAGAACATTAGCTATTTTATTGCCCTTTTCCTGGTATTATGTGGCCTGTCTATTTTTTCCCAAAATACAATTGGGCCTAAGGGGCTGTTGTTTATTTATCAGAGGAGGTTTTTCTTTTTAACCTTTGCAAAGCTACAAATATTCCCTGAGTGACTCCAGGAAAATACATTAGGTGTTCGTCCCACATGACGTGTTCAAGGACCATTGGAAATTTAAAAAATCAATAATAATTTCTGTTTTTACAGTTTCTTGCGATTATAAATGGTGTAATTTTGGATATTTTTTAACAGGCATGTTTTCATTACAAATCACCAAAAATTTAAAAAGAAAAAAATTGCCATGTATTGTTTTTAAAGAAAAAAAAAACTCCAAAAGTGTTAAAGAAACAAAACAACCAAAACTTTTGAAAAATCACTAAAAGTTTTCAAAAAAAAAAAAAAAAAAAAACAAAAATGTTAAAAGAAAAAAGAAAACTGCCAAAATCCTTCCTGTTCTACGGGCTTGTGGAAGTTTTTTTTTTTCCTACATAGGTCCGGGCTAAGCCTCTGATGTCTTCAAATCCTAGAAACACCTCTGGTTTTAATATATTGCACTTTATTCTTGCGATATGCTTTACTTATTCTATTTTAAGCCCACATGTTATTTACATTTTGTCAAATCAAACTGAATATTTGGTCATTTCTTTGAACGAGTGACTGAGGAGAGGTCTGTGCCCAGTGGCTGCACCTGTTGGGAAACACTGGCTTAATCCATGCTGTTGCATATTGTGCGATTGAGTCACCGACTGGAGTAGAACGCTCTCAGATTGATACCGTTTGAAAAAGAGAGAAGAAATGAGGCAGTGATCTCACTGACATCTGAATTAGTCATGTGATCGGTCTCGCTCTGCTCGTCTGCAGGAGATCAATTGAAGTGTATTCCCCCAACTCCTGAGGATGCTGGGAGCTGAGAAGCGGGTAGTAACTTCGGGGAGGAGTAGGGAGGGAGGCAGGGGAGGATGGTTTCAGTGTTGAGAAGCACTTGGTGAAGTGTATGAAGGGAAATTTCTGTTTGTTGTCATGGTAACAGGCAGTGTGGTCCGTAGCAAAAACATATCCCTAGCATGGAGGCTTGATCAGGATCCAGCGGCTCCTCGCAGCACTGCTCCCCTCCTCCATTTTGAACGTGGGAACGCTGATTGTGTTGCAAATGTTTAATGATTCGTGATGCTGCTGCGAATCATACGAGATGTACAGATCAGCAGAGCCGGAGAGAACCAGGGAGAGTTTCATATGTAGTACTATCAGGGTGGATGTAGGCTTCATAAATGGGAGGTGAGTCACTGGATTGTTGTGGGGAGCGTGAGGAAGACGTTTCTTTTTATGGTGTGTGGGATTTCAATGCAACCATGCGTAAAGGTGTGAGAAAAAACACGTCAACAACAGTAACATTTACTGTGGGGTGATACCCAACAATGTCAGAATCTGACAGTATGAGTATCAAAACCACATAAATATGATTATAAATAGTGTTGGGTGGTAAACAAATATTTTCAATGAGAAAATGTAAATGTAATTAACTTGTCATAGTTACCAGAAGGATGTATTCTTATTACAAATACTCATATTAAACAGTGGCAGTGGGAAGTTTGGCAGAATAAACACTGTCTCTGTAGACTGGCTGATCCCTGCAGGACTAAAATCAGCAGGACCTAAATCTTTATCCTGCTTATTCTTGCCTTTTGCAGGGTCTTGTAATCTGTGCTTTAGAGGACAATAGAGGTGTAAGGACATATTGGAGGTATTTAAATATTTTCTATTAAAAATACACAACATTGTGGTTATTTGAGCAGATGAAAATATTCAGAATTTATCACATAGTGGGGGTAAATCCTTGCCAGACTAACAGGTTGTGAGTAACTGAAGAAATACCTGTTTTTCAAGGTTTTATATGCGACATTTAGAGCATTAATTTAGCAGCAAATCATTATTTACTATCCCAAGATAAAGTGGAGTAATGGCGTCCTGTTGTTGTGTTAAACTGCCACAAATAAAACTACCCGCTAGTCCTTCAATGATGTCTGATTACGCTAGACACATTTCTCAGGTCAGAATCCTGTTTGAATGGAAAAACTACAATGTCTGCTGAATTAAGTCATTTTCAAAATTTTATTTTTGTATTTTCAATATTTTAACAACTTAATAAGTTTTCAATCATAAGAACTGAAATCTCAGTGTTTCTCCAACAATATGTTTCAATTAGATTCCAAAAACTGAATAAAAAGTACACGTTACCAAAAAGTATTAAACAGAATAAAATACAATAAAAATAAAGACCTATAAAGACAAAAACATATTAAGAACAACAGCAAAAGGAGTATTATAAGAGTAAAAAATAACTTATGGAATTTTCAAACCAATTTAAGACAATTAATGATAGTTATAGCTCCTATAACCTATATAGCTATAATAACTGTTTGGCTTTCCATTGTTGTATCGTCATCTATTTATGCCATTTCTGCTTTGCTTTGTTTGTCAAAGCACTTTATAAATTCTGCTTTTAAAGGTGTTATATAAATAAAGTTATTATTGCTATTATTATTATGAATGGTCTTTGTATAGTAAATTGTAAAGTAAATGTAATTATGGTTGGCACAGTTAATCAGCACAGCAATGAAAATGAGGAGTTTGATGTTCTCCCCTTGTTTGAGTGGATTTCCTCCCACAGTCCAAAGACATGCAGGTGAAGTGAACTGTGAACTCTGCATTGCTCAGTGGTGTGAATGTAAGTGTGAATGATTGTCAGTATTTTTGTGATAGACAGGCCGTCCCTCGTTTGCCTCACCTCTCGCCCTGTGAGCCCCCCACGACCCTGAACAGGATATAAATGATGGACATGCGGATGAAAAAAAAATTAAACAAACCTCACAAAAGTGACGCACATAAAGTCTTGAAGTTTAGCGCTTGAAACGGAAAATAACCTGCCAACTGACAGAATTAGGATTAACTTTAGGTTAGGATGGGGATTAAAGCATGGAATTAGGAACAGACGGGGTTTAGGTTACGGTTTAAAGAGTGAGCGTTGTCAGCAGAGGTCGCCGGAAGTGTAGTAAGACAGATGTGTGCGTTTGTGGAGGAGGAAGAGACAGCGTATCAAAAAGCAGGAAAGCCGCCTTGTTTGTCTACAAAGATCCTGTGTGAGATCTGGGACTCTCCACTTTTGGATCTGACAGCTTTCAGACTTCACTGCGAATGTGGAGACGCTGAGAGACACCTGGTACACACCAGAAAAACACACTCTTCTTCTCTGCATTCACACATAAGAAGAGAGTGACTGAAGAAAGCAGCATATGCAGACGTAGCATGTGCCTGCCATTCACTCTCGACTGTAATCCTCTGCGCACCCACAGCTGTAAACTGTCAGAAGTCTGCTGTGATTGTCTGTGCGCGTTTGAGCGTGAAGCCACACGTCTCCCCTTCCTTCAAGAAGCTAAAATTAGCATGACCTTTTTAAAATTTTGTTTTTTGCAGGCACAAAAATAGAAATCAAATGGCTTGCAGGGAAACAAAAGCCTTCCCCCGTTCTGAACATCACACAGTCTGCGCCTGGGAGCTCAGGCTTTGCATAAAATGAGCATTGATAAATTTAGCAGTGCTTACGTAACTCACGCTCAGTTTGAATCTTACTGATGAGGCAGGAAAAGACGTTTATTTCATTTCACCTCTCTGCTGATGATTTTTTTTGCGGGAAAGCCGCACACATGCAGCAGCAGTGATGGCAACATTGGACAAGGAGCAGGCATGGTGAACTAACTAATGCAACACTGTAAAGGTAATGATACAGACATGTTTGTCCTCCTCCTCCTCCTCCTCCTCTTCTTCCTCCCCAACCTGCAGCCTCCACATGAATATCCACATCCGTTAAACCTCATAGAGGCTGTCTGTAAACTTGCTTTGACTGGGGGCCACCACTTTTGTAAAGTGACAGGAGGCCAGGGGCCAGTCGCAGCAGTGCCACACTAGGATTTTAGGACGTTTCATGGATTTCAAGACATTTCTGGTATATTAGGACATTTCTAGGATTTTGGCATATTTCTAAGATTTTAAGACATTTCTAGGATTTTAGGACATTTTTGGGATTTTAGGACATTTCTAGGATTTTAAGACATTTTTCAGATTAAGGACAATTTTAGGATTTTAGGACATTTTTTTATTAAAGATGTTTGTAGGATTTTAGGACATTTCTAGGATTTTAGTTTTTTCAGATTAAGGACACTTCTAGGGTTTTAGGACATTTCTAGGAATTTAGGACATTTTTGATTAAAGGTGTTTGTAGGATTTTAGGACATTTCTAGGGTCACTTCTAGGGACACTCCTAGGGTTTTAGGACATTTTTCAGATTAAGTACATTTCTAGGATTTATGTATATTGCTCAAATTTTAGTTAGTTTATAGGATTGTGGGATGTTTCTAGGATTTTTAGCACATTTTGGGAATTTTAAGACATTTCTTGGATTTTTGGATGATTCTAGGATTTCAGAACATTTCCAAGATTTTAGGACCTTTATCGGTGGTGCTTGATACACAAACTCTATTTTGATGCTGTTTATTGCACTCTGGCACCTTATGTGTACTAAAACAGTTTCCAGTGTGAATACCCTATCAGGGGCTACATTTGACCCATGGGACTTAAGTTGAGTATAACTGATGTAGAGTAAAAGCCTCTGTGATTTTCAGAAAAAACAAAAAACTGCCAAATGAAGTGCACATTGTTAATATTCAAAGAATTGTCACCGAAGAGGAGTTGTATTACAAATAGCTCTGACAGTAAAAAGAATAAACCCTGTCAGTTGTGCAGGACGTGTTCTTTTCTCTTCACTGCATCTGGAGGCAAGAAACGCTCAAACGCACTGAAGCATGATGGTAAGAGATACCATCAAAGAGTGCTTTTGCCGAGGAGAAACCACTCTCCTTCACTTTGGATGGACAATTCCGCATCAATTTGAATAGCACAGTCACAGACCCATCTATTGTATTAATGTAAGAAAGAGGTGATGCATTTCAGTCACACACACACACACACACACACACACACACACACACACACACACACACACACACACACACACACACACACACACCTGCCATTCGGCGAGAAGGCAGACGGGAAAATAAACAGCACGGCGGCAAAGCGAATGTCAATTCATCTCATCACCGGGAAGCAATTACCCCTCTCTGGACTGTTGCTTAGCTGCTTCTCTGCAACATCCAGAGGACCTGAAGGGAGAACATACTGAAGGCCTGCACACAATCTCTTCCAATTCTCCCCTGGCAAAATGACCATCCAGCCATGCCAAATGTGGATCAGGAGCGAGAGAGATGAGCATAACACAGGCAAGAGGAATTCTGGGTAATACAATGCCTGTGATAAGCCTGTAGATACTCCTCTGTCCATTCTGTTCAACATGAGCAAACACTGTGATGGTGGTAGGCCCGCCGAGCACTAGGTGGATGGGACCGTTTCTCCACTGATGATGCAACACCAGCAACGCAGCAGCAAAGTGGAGCGAGAGGAGCTCATTCTCCAAGCTGCAGCGGTTATTTTAGACTTAAAATGATTTAAATACTGTGGTGTCTTACAGTGATACAAATATTTTCCATTTGTAGATAGATGAAAAAAATGGTATCACCAGACAGCTCTAATAACATAGCTAAATTTATCAAAACAAATGTATGGTGTGTGTTCTGTATTGTATCATTTTTATGTTTTCCTTATACATGTAAGGCGCCAAGGGCACATTTGGCTCCTTGGTTGGCTCCATAAAAACAGCTTTGTTTGGTTACTTTAAAGGGACATTTCAACCCTTACCTGTGGTGCTATATATCAATCTAGATTGTTTTGGTTTGAGATGCTGAATTAGGAAAATCAACTTAAAAACAAGCAATCAAACAAAAATGTCAAAACATTTGCTGTTTCCAGCTTCTCAAAGGTGAAGATTTCAACTTTTCTCTGTTTTGCATCACTGATCAGTGACCACTGACCATGAAAATCTAGTCAGTTTAATCAAAGTCACCATTTTCGCCAGAGTTAAGTGAGATTTCTCAGTGCATTCTTGAGATATTGAGTTCATGAGAATGAGACAAATGCAAGGTGAAGGAGATCTTGACCTTTGATCTATGGCCACCAAATCTTATCACTTCATCTGTTCTAGTCTAAGTGGATGTTTGTGCCAAATTTGAAAAAAAAAAGAAAAAAATCGCTCAAGGTGCTCTTAACATATCGCCTTCACAAGAATGAGACTGATGATGCTCCAATTAGGGAAGGGGATCGAAACCCGGTTCTGCTTTTTTCAAAACCCAAAAATCGATAATGTTTGAGCTTACACAGCTGTCGCGTCTCATGGGTCCTATAACCTAACATTACATCTGAAGTTGAGTCACTTCATTTAAATCAAGTCACTGGTCAGCATATATCGACTGTGCATCAAATCAAACCTAAATGCAGGACTTTCGACTGTCTTCGGGTTAAAAAAAAACTCCTTCAACTCTGTCAGTCTTCATCACCAATTCACAAGCAAATTTTGGTGCAAGTCCCGTGAGTTAAAAATAGTAATCTAATGTTGAAATACGAGTTGAAATTGGCAGGATAAGAGCTAGTTATCTAAATAAACAAGGTTGCATAAGGTTTCACTGTGATGTGTTCAAGGTCGGCTCAGTAAATGACTAAGGCAAAGACAAATAAAGCATCATCATGACGTGTTCAAATGTAACATCACGAAATAGAACATTTAGTGTTTTTAAGAAAACCTTAAATAATAGTTGTTTGGGTGAGAATTTGTTTTCCCAGCAATATAAAAGAAACAGTCACTTGTTGAGCAATAAAGCAAAACCAATTCTGTTAAAAACGTATCGTTGCCTCGTCTTTTCACCACATAACAGAAAAGTATCAGTAGTAGTATCGATAAAGATTCGGATTGTTAAGGAGTCTCGATAATGGTATCAATATCAATAAAAATTCACAACCCCCATGACTTTCACCTTTGACTTATGACCACTAAACTCAAATGATTTTATTGTTAAGTCCAAATAGACATTTATGCCATATTTGAGGAAATTCCCTCATGGCCATCTTGAGACATCGTGTTCACAGGAAAGAAACGGGTGCAAGGTCACAGTTTATGCTAAATTTAAAAAAATTCTCCAGAGGTGTTCTTGGTGTTCAGAAGAACGAGACAAACAAGGTAAAAGTGACCTGAAACTTTGACCTATGACCACCAGATTCTAATCAGTTCACATTTGAGTCCAAGTGGACATTTGTGCCAAATTTAAAGAAATTCCCTAAAGGTCTTCTTGAGATATAGTGTTCATGAAAATGGGATGGACACACAGACAACACAAAATCATACTAAAAAGAACTGCACATTTGTTTCCCTCTAAACAACTAAACTCTGACGTCAGCAGAATTGGTAAGAAGAATAAATGATAAAAGACAGCCTGGGCACCTGGAGCGAAACATACAGCAACCTGGGACAGATGTTGCGCAGTTAACACAAATTGCATTATTAATACACTCACAGACCCCAATGTGCCAGATAAACCTGATTCCACGTGGTGAAGCAGTGACAGGCAGCCACGCCAACTTTCGTCTTCTGGATGAGACGTGAAGGACGAGGTATGTCAAACGGAGGCAGATGGGAAGCGCAGTCCCCAAAGCCCGCTTTACTAATTAAGGTCTAATGATATGTGATGTTAAAATCGCCTCCCCTGGCTATTTTTCACCACATGTTTGGGTACATAAGACTCATGACCTCTGGCTTCCACAGATGCTGTTTCAAAATGACACGAGGTGGCCTGTTTGCTCGCTGCACGTAGACGACGGAGAGAGTTTAAATGAACGCTCGCTCTCGGCTTTACACAGTGGATGCATCTGCACTCATTGCGACCCAGTTCAGCTCTTCTCTTGTTATACTGCTATGTCAACAGGCCTCTCCCTGAAACACTACAGAAGTTCAGAAGAGCATTTTTTTTTTAATTCACCTTTTTTTTTACATTATTTCATGGCTCAAGATTATTTAAAGATTCAGTCTTGTAACAAACAGGAAATGGGACACTGCAAACAAAACATAAGAAAAACAAAAAAGACAAAACAAAGACTAAAACCACGCAGGACAAACTATATAGAACTTTTTTCATATATACATATATACGTAGGGGTATCGAACAAAGTATCACACAAAAATATTTAACAAATTACAAATTTCTCAGCCTTGCTATCTTTCAGTCCATGTAATGTTTGGATGCAATGTTCTATTTCTATTTTGAATTCTTGGATTTTGGATTCTTTTGAGTCCATTTACATTTATGAATGAAATATTTCCTACACAAAATAAATAAATTTAAAGGGTTTTTTTCCAACTATCAAGTCCATTTTTATCATACTTTTTCCTAGTTGAACTGTTGAACAAGTCAGTGTTTTAAAGAAATGTTCTATTTCCATCTAAAATAATTTAACGCAAAGGCAGTCATAAAATTAATTACAAATACTTACAATGTCATTATTACAAAGGACACAACATTTTTCCACATCTCTAAATGTATCCAGAGGAGCATATCTACATGCATACCCAAGCACCAATTACCAGGAGAAATCAACTCAATCAGCTTTTATCGATTATGATGTTTACATGGTTCAAAGTAAAGTGGTTTATCTAATAACACAATTTTATGGATTCATTCAATTATTGGGTACAAGCCTGAAGAAGAAGCTATTTTCACGCCTTCCTCTCCTAAAAACAAAGATATACTCACACACCGAATACCAGCTGAGACATACACAGTAGATACGACATAAATCTAAAAATATAGGGACTGGAAAACAGCTTCAGGCTCAAGAGATTAAGTGTGCGATAACATACGGCGGGGTGTCATCATATACAAAAATAACAGACCAGATGGAGGTGAAGAGTGGCATTTCCTCCTCTGAGATTTTAGAGTAGTGACGTGTCTTTGATTTTTTGCAAAGACAATAGTCGGAGACCGGCAGTTGGAGTACTTCCAAAGCTTACATAGGCATAAAACTGATGAATTATCAGGACAAAAGACGAGCAACCACATTAGAAAATATCAAAAAGGCATGATAAAATTTATTTAAAACAAGGAAAGAAGTGAAACATGACTTCTAAAGGTGTTTTACGGTAAAAAATAATAATAGTAATAGTAAAAAATAATAAAAAATTCTGCTGCTTTCCACATTAAAAAAGGCTTAAGATTATGCTTTGTGGAAACCTAATAAAATATTCAGCAGTTTAAATCAGTTCACTATCAGATTCTGGGTCATTTTGGATGAATTCTGTAACTATGGCTCTGTGTTTTTTCCCCAACAGCAACAACAAAGAGATTTGAATTTGCTCCATTTCTGATTCTCACTTCTGACAGGCTTCTTCTCTACAGCAACACTGGCCGAGGTTCAAGGGCATCATAGTATTTAGACCCATCTGCCATCACAAACTGATGGAGAAAAAATGATTTCTCAGAAACAAAGTTTAATTAAAACTAATGGCCATAACATAAACCTTTCTCCTAAAGGTCCAGGAGATCACCACATTTCTGTGTTGAGGGACATCTGGGATATCTGGGATAACAATTTCGGCATCAGCGGCATCCCCCAACCTTGCAAGTCTATTGTGTTTTGTCATCAGTCATGATGCATTATTGTTCTTTTACTATTCTGACCACACACAGGCATTCTTGTATTTTGGGTTTCTACTAGAATATGTTCACATGCTTAAATGTTAAAAAAACACTTAGTTTTCCTCATGCTGTCTGCTAGGACACCTGTAGTATGAGACACCCTGTTTTAGCCGTCAGCATTTCTGGGTCTTCTACATCAGTATTTTCAGCACTGCAGCCGGGGGAATAACAGTATGAAAGTAAAACAGTACTTTGAACTATGAAAAATCACCAAAAACAGCTTCTAAACCAAAATTTTCATCGCCAGACATTAGGGATAGGCGATATATGTAGAATATACTCGAGATATCACGGCTTGCTCCATATATAAAATGACTATTTTGCGAACATCAAGTATGAATTGTCACATCCTCTTTGTAAGTCACCGGCGTTTAGGTTCTGTGGCTCTCTGCCTCTCACAGGCACACACACACACACACAAAGCAGGGCTTTTGCAGAGCTACAGACCATGACTATTTAGTCACATATTGTGACCATGGATCACTTCTACCATTTGTAAATACTATTAATATATGAACTGGAGAGCCGTTAGTTTGTTTCCAGCTTACAGTGAACTTCATGAGTGGTAGTGTGGGCAGGCGAGGCATGTGTTTGTATTTGCAGAGCTCCGATTGCAACTACTTAGTCAAATTTTACTACCACGGAGCACCAGTGCAAATTGCAAATATTGATAATATTTGAACTGGAGAGCTGTTTGTTTGTTGCCCGCACACAGTGAATGAATCGTCATAGTTAAAGACACCACAGTATCTGTTTAACTGTCTGCTAACATTAACAACCAACTGTTGACCAGAAGCTTCGAGTCCACAGCAAAAACATCGACACTTACAATCTGGGAGGAGTCCCTTAAAATAAAAGCACCATGGGTCCTGCTTTGATTTATTTAATTGTAACAGTACTATGATAAAAAAAAGTCATTATATAAGTACTTTATTGAACTTCATTTCCACCGCATTTTATATCAAATGTCATTATAACTAGTATATTTAAATTATTTGACAGTAGCTACTTTATTTAACTTTATTGCAACTGTGGTTCATTCAACTTTTTTTTTTTTAGTAGTAGTTTACATTAGTTTAAAGGACATTTAAAAATATCGCCATATCAGAACATTTTAAAGCCATAGGACCCAGCCCTACATGCAATAGTGACTCAGTAGTCTTAAGATCTGATTTTTATCAGAAAATCGAAACTACTTTATGTGCATTTAACAGTCCTCTGCAATAATCCTCACTTTTTCTCAACCTACATACAGATTTTTTTTTTACTGTGCACATGCATGCAAATATTTGTCGACACCATCTTGGGCAAAAAGTTAGAGGTACTGAAATTTTAATGTTTATAAATGATCTACTGTGTACCGAATTACTAATGCAGAAGGTGCTGCAGAGAGTAGATGAAAGGCTGACAGTGAAATGTATGAATGCTGAGAGGTTTCTGGAAGAGAGAAACAGGGAGAGGGAGAAACACAGCACAGTACTTGTTCAATGCACAACCTGTCCCTGAATACAAATTATTAATCCGTATAGAATGAAGCCATCCTGATATAAACATTGCTTTTGGGTCACCAAACCTTTGTCGCTTTTTATGATTCCTCCTTCAACTGAGCAGACAACGATTTCATCAACACATGGAGTGTTTTTCTTTTTTTCTGCACTTAGGTCAGAAAAGGAAATACTCTGATGCTAAATCAAGCGTAAACATATCTCATAACTGGAGCTTGACTGATAAACTCACCAGGCCAATATTACATTGAAGCAAATTTGTATCAATGTTTATGTCAACCAATAAGTAACAAGAAATTGCTGTAAACAGTGTTTACCCTGTCTGCATTTAGCAGTGGTGCTGCACCACTAACTTCAACATATGCAATTCACTCACTATCTCTACTTTACGCAGCCAGTCAAGGACAAACAAAGATTGTAAACAGAGTATCCAGGGATAAGGGTGCTGCGATCAATCAGCCATCAGTCATTATCAGCAGATATTAGTGCTTAATAGTTTGAAGGCCCATCAGAGGAGCTGATCAGATGACCCAAAATAAGCAAGACAATTTTGATCGCCGCTTGTAAAACTGTAGGCTAAAGGCTAAACATTCATTGTTACACTCACACTCTTGTGGTGCATTCAGAAATCTTTTGAGCAAATTGGTCTGATTTCTTTCAAAAACATGCAACAATTGACATCTTGGCAAGAAAAGTCCCACAAATTGCAAGAAATTAGTAGATTTGAAAAACTGTTTTTTGGGGGAAAAAAGCTAGGGAAAAATGTCCAGAGAACTGTATCAACAATTATTACAAGAAAATATTGAAAATTATTTTTCAGAATCATAATTTTTTTCAGGTCATTTATTGCTTTGCTTTTCTTTTCTTTATTTTTACTTTTCTTTTGGTTGGCGTTTGTTTTGGAATATTTTACTAATTTATTGCTATTTTTTTGGTTATTTCTCCTTAAGTTACTGATTGCCTTGGAGGAAGGATCCAGATGTGCCAGATACTTTTTTGTCAAAGCTAAAGCCTGATGCACATTCATCAGCAGGCCACCTGTCCGCAGGTAAACTGTTTGTTCACCAGCATCAGCTTCCACCAGCAGCCTTGTGGAGAATAAACTCCACCAAAGCAACACTTCAGCTCCTTCAGACTTCTCATAAAGCACATGTGTGACACCTCAATATAGGTGTAATACAGAGTTTTCTTTGCAACAGTGTCAAACTCCACCAGCTCCGGAGCTGTGAGGGACAGAAAGTCCCCCTGTTCATACCGACGCCCCCCTGTAGAGACAACAGAGGCAGAGAGAGGATGACATACTCACAGTCATCCTCTCCTTTTTCAGACAGAACGTGGAGGAAAGAGAGAGACAGAGAGACAAAGACACAGGGAGACAGAAACAGTGAGACAGGCAAGGGAGAGCAAGGAGGGGGTGATGCAGTGAGCTGTACGCCTGCAGCGAACATGACCCTCCCCGTCTAGACAAAACCAAACACCAATACACACCAAGTCCCCGCTGGCTGGAAGCTTGAAATCATGCACATAAACAAAACGAGGCATTCACTGGTTGTTTGGCAATGCTCAGCTCTTCTTGCGGTGTGCAGATTTCTTTTATTGTTCTTCATTTCTTTCTGCATTTGCTGCCTTTTTTCTACAAAGCTGACAAAATCTATTAAAAGCATTTTACATGGAGGGAAAATTGGACTTGATTTAACAACAGGAACAAACATTTAAAGATAAATTGCTTTTAGATGCGACTTTTATTTCAAATCAGCAAATCAATATTTATGCAAGCAGTCAAGACAGCCATAACAACCGCAAATTAATCCATTAATGTTACAAATCTATCTCTCTCACATATTTCCCACTTTAATAGTCCACTGTTAAAACGGCAAAATCCCACAAATGTTTATACTCTTTATAAATTGCTTTATTTTTTTATCGTTTCGTGTAGTTTTTATATTCCAGTTGTGGTCTTGTGTTCTGTTTCCTCTTTTTTTCCAGCTGAACCCCATTTCTTTGCTGCAGCAGTGACAGAACTTCCCCACGGGGATCAATAAAGTTTCATCTCATCTTATCTTTTATGAATCCGTGCACAAGGGCAAAACCATCACTAACATAAAAGACACGATGATTGTGACGCCGGGAACAGAGAGGTGACCATGAGAGGAAGTGCAGCTTTACGCCCTGCACTTTATGTTTGTCTAAAATTGACTAAACAGATTATGTTTGCCTTCAATATAACAAAGAAGATTTGTACAGAATATATGATACACACTGCACAGAGCTGCTAAAATATAGTGAAAGTTTGGTATGCTGCTACAGTCTTTGGTAAATGTTGAAAAGATCACCAGACAGAACACAAATGTGATCCTCAACAACAGTTTTTACAAGCTGGGTTTTACATTTGTAGTTTTGGCCCTCATTCCCATCTATCATAATAACATTTTACTCAACAACTGAACTACAGACAGAATTGGTCAGCGATTACGTAAGTCATTAGCTATAACCACACATCTGGAAATGAAAGTGAGTGCACCTGAAATGCTCATTATAATTGTCCATTACATAGAAATGGAACGAAAGGTCTATAGCCGCACTAACAGCCTCATGGGCCCCGTAATGCTCATTACACATCAGACGGTAATACAGTTGGATGGTTGAAAAATGGAGAGGCTGATTTGTTCTGTTATCATCTCAAGTAGGAGAATAAAAAAATAAAGTTTAGTACCAGAGGGATTTATATTTACATTTAAATAAAGTTTTTATGGTATGTACAGCAGCAAATTCAAGATGTCTCACTCTGCTTGTCAGAATCACTTATATCAGATTGTCATTTAGCTCAACTTTTGGTCAAAGCAACATTGAGTCCTAGCAATATGAGTAGGTTAACTAAAAACAGTAGTTTCAGACAAGCTGCTGATTATGCTTCCTTAGGCTGAATTAAAGTAATTCAAGTAATCAAGTAATTAAACAGGTGATTCTCATGCAATGAGACCTTTTTTGTAGATATCTAAAAAGTGGTGCCATGCTTTTGCTGGGATCCCCACACAATTGTTCCGATGGTACAAAATTCCTAAGCCCCATTGCTCTGAAAAATATGCCACTGGACCAAAAGTCCATTTTCTCAAAAACAAACGCTCATTGCTCCCGTTTCTCATAATAGCCCACACTCCTTGCACTTAGTTTTATTTTCCCAGCAGTGTTTGAGCCACTGATCCCAGTTGTTTTTTTACCAACCTTTGGTGGTGGTTTGAGCCACTAACTAAGTTTTGTTTTGCAGGTGTGTCCTTGCTTTTCCAGCAACGTTTGTGCCAACACATCCTTTTCTAACTCTAACCAAGTGGATGTTGTGCCTAAACCTTAATACACATTCACATTCAGAAATAAACTATGCAAACATCTTTTGGCAGTTGGGTTGTCCAGAAAGGGGAGAAAGGGGAGCAATGAGCATTTGTTTTTAGAATAATGTGCTGTCGGAGTAATGGGCTTTTGGAGCAATATGACATATTTTTGGACTATGCATTGATGGGAATAAAGAAGGAAGTGTTGTAAATAGCCATTTAAGGAGGCCGGCTGGGGTGGTGGATGGGTAAAAAAAACACACAACCACGTTTCCCTGGGAAACCGTTGATTATATCACGTGTGAATCTAAGTAAACACTGAGTTATATTAAGGTATGTCATCATCATGTTTCTCTCTCTAAACCTAACATTTGTATCTTTGCCTTTAGTGCATAACTGACTTTTAAGAGTGTAACTTGACCGCGCCATTCGTATGGCACTAACTTGTTAGATATCATATGAACTGTTGTATGAGGATATGTTGGTCAAAAGATGCACACACATCTTTGGTAATTGTCTTGTACTTTCAACATTGTATTTCCTACTACAAAAAATAAATAAAAAGCAAAATACAGTGTCATGAATGTTAAAACTGCGTTTTTGCATAGAATCTTAGACTGACATCTTAGATACACTGACACTTAAAATAAACACCAATGAATTCAATCTTTAGCTAAGACCAATGTGCCCCTTAGCACATAACACACTACCATCTGCACTTACTGTTTCAAACTAAGTGGTTTCTTTTCGCATTTCATCATAAATATCCTGCAGAGGTATCCAAAAACTGTTTTTTATTGTCCAAGCTTACGGTTTCTCAGCTGACAGTTTATTTTATCAATGATGAATAGGATTTAGCAAAGGCCAGTAAGATTAAAGACTAATCGAGGAGTGCCAACCAAAATGAGTTGGCACACTACACAAGTTTTGAGAAGCGAGCTTCCAGCTGCCTTCTGTTCACTGCTATTGATCATCACAGGAGACAGACTGGCAGGATGTAGTGATGCTGTGCTAGTCCAGGTCCCCAGACTGGCTCTGCAAAAGAATTAATGTCTCTGCTGCTTTATGCATGGACCATCTAATGAGTTCTGGACTGATTCTGGTTATATGGTACAGTATTTGTTCAAAGCTTCAGCTCGTTCCTTTGTTGTCTTATTACCTGCAGAGTGGCTGTTCACAATTAAAATCCCAATGCTTCATCTGGGAATTATATTGTACACTCTGAAGACAGTGTGCATGATGTACTATATAGTACATTTAAATAAATGTGTATGACACAACGCATTAAATTATGAATTGATTTAAAGAGAGGAGGTAAAATGCACACTTAAAGCAATGAGTATAGTATAATGAATGTAAACACATTCCCATGATAAACTGAAATGCATTAAAAACTATGGAAAGGTATTCATTCATTCATGTCTGTTTTATGGTACATGTCTAGTATTTAGGGGTGAAAGTAAAGCACGCACAGAGTTTAAGTATACAACCTGCACAACCTAAGCTGCCCTCTATAGCTCTCTATGGATTGTGCTGAATGGTGCAGTAAGATAAAAATGCACTATTTATCTCAAGAAGCATCCCTTCTTCCTTTCTTGTATTTACAAGCCGTCACACACACCAATAAAATGACCACGTAAGTTTGTAAATTTTTGCATTTGAGCCAATTTAGTGAATCAATCAATGAAATAAATTCTTCTTTTAAAGCTCTACTGTGAGAGCGGAAGAGCTTTAGTTCCTTTATGAGACGTTACTAAGAAGCTGAAAAGATGAAATCTTGAGGGTCCTGCAGGTTTGTATTATAGACACAACACTAACTCCACTGTGTGCCTTAGTTAAGTTAGAATGTAATTGTACTCTTTCTTTACAAGACAATTTTGACTTAAAGAATGTGATGCACCACAAGTATCAAACTAATCTTCTAATTTTACAAGCTACTCTGTTATCTCACTGTAATCAGCATATGCAGCATGAACATGGCAACAATAACAGCAAAGGTGCTATTGTTACTGTTTTCATTCAGTGATAATAAAACTCATTAACTGACAGCTTTTTCTTCTTGTGCCTTTTGGTGTTTTCTGCTCCTGAGAGGGATTTAATGTTATCTACAAACTTGATGAGTTTGATTTGTAGTTCTGATGTGTTATTAGGGAGGGAGAACCAGTAACAATAAACACGACTCTGAGGGCAACAGGCCTTAGAGGGCTGCTTTTTCTGCCTGTTTGTACCTAAATGACCTCCAGACAGACTTTGATTATGGATTAAACCTAATAAATAAGTCAAATCAACGTGATGCCAAGCTAACAACAATCACTTCCAGGTAGTAGACTGGAAATTCATTTAAATTGTGGAGATACGTGAAATCTGTAAAAAAAAATTGTCATTTTTAGTCATAACTGCAGCATTTCAGGATATGTAGTTAAACATCAGCGATTCGACCCATCTGACGTTACAGCAGTGCTAATTTTGTGTACTGTTTCCTGCAAATGATTCTTAAACACAATTGTTGGCATTTCCATTATCAAGTAAACTAACTTATTGACCAGTGGTACACTCAAACAGCATAACAGCTGCCCATGCATAGGCACTTTATTATATTGTTTCTTGTGATGTGAACATAACATAGTACAGTAATACTCAACTTGTGGCCCCATGGGCCAAATCTGGCCAGCAAGAGGGTGCCAGGTGACCCAGACATCTCCATAAACACTATGCCACTTTGCACACAGTAATACATGTGACTTTAATTCTGTCTAAATTCTTTGTATTAAGTATTTATTCTGTCACATGCTGTATGCTCATTGTCCAAGTTTGTTTTGCAATGTACGTATGTTGTATGCTGAGCAACGTCTAAGATGATTTTCTGTCACGACAGCCAACAAAGTTTTCTGAATCTGAATCTAAATAAAATCATAGTGTCTATGTTTCAACTAACGTTAGTCCAAAAATGGAGCGCTGGCTTGCCAGCCTCAATACTCGACAGTAACGTCAGGCAAAATGTTAGCCTACCTAACACCAGCCTACTACACTAAGCTTTTCCCCCGTCTTTGCAACTGACACAAGCCACTGGTCTGTCCCAGATCTACTCCTTTTTTCAGACTCTGAGTCCAGAGTTGTCTCTGAGCATCTTTGCTCTTCGCAGATGGAAATCTGAAAAACCCGAACCCTCCACCACTCGTTATTGTTATCTGGCTCTCCAATACACAACAAGGCTTAACCATTTTCCCTTGATATCGCCCCCTTTTGCCCAGCGCAGTTACATGAAGCAGGGGTTTTCTACCCAGACGTTACTGTAAATAAGCGTTGTGATCTGGCAGTAGCTCAGTCCACAGGGACATGGCGTGGGAACCTGTGGGTCATGGTTCAAGTCCCTGGAGTGTAGACTGATAGCTGGAGAGGTGCCATTCTGCCTCATGAGACCTGCAGAGGTGTCCTTGTGCAAGGCACTGAACCCCCTATTACTTGGGGTCTGTCCATGGGCAGCCCCCTCACTCTAACATCTTCTCCATTTAATGCATGTGTATCAGTCCTGTTTGTGCATGTGTGTGTATTTTGAGCCTGTGTGTGTAACATGTAAATGACAGCAGAGTGAGGAAATTGAATTTCCCCCTGGGGATTAATAAAAGTATGTCCTCTTCATCATATTATCAGATTTCAGATTAATATTTAAATCCATCAGTTACATAAAGCTGTCTCATTCTTGATTATCTTGAGAAGGATTCATCTGCCATGAACTAACATAAATTTCTTTCAAACTTAAAAAACATGTGTCATACCAATTAGTTCACTTCAACACTTCAGCTTCCAGAAGAATTTTACATGTAAAAATTCAGCAATAAATGTAATAATACAAAACACTTCCAGCTGCAAAAGACCTCTGCAGAGTATCATCCTGTAGCAGAACTGAGACGCTGTAGCTTCTCAAAGTGTCATGGCACAGCACTCCCGTTAACTCATAAGTCAGGTTCAGGACAGTTTCCTTAGGCAAACAAAAACAAAATCTGCAGTATGTTTCCAATGAGTTACTGTGGCCTCTGAAAACCTTTGTTATTTGGTGTCACTGGTCAGCACATGCCACTGATTGTTACCATAAACCATGGCTCGTAGTTAGCCCGGGGGTAAAGTGGCTAAGATTTTAAGACATAAATAAGTCAGTCTTTACTTTTAACAAAAATAAAGACTGACTTATAATGAATGCAACATATATTTAAGAAAATTAAGACAGGTGTATTACCACAGACCAGCGTCAAATATCTTTCTGAACCTGGCTCCAGAAACTCAAAGCCGTTTACTTAACAGAATAAAAATGGCATGAAAAAATAAATAAATAAACCAAAGGCAAAAATGGCACAACATTACCAACTGCAGGCTGCCAAATGGATCTGCCAAATTTGATTTCGGAGTCTAAGTGATATTTGGTTCATTAGCAGAAAATAGCTGCGCCATAGAGGCTTTGTAGCGAGCCTTGTACAAATGCACAGCCTGACTTTTGCTCTGAAACATCATGTTCAACCCGTATAATTGCTGCATCAAGGAGAAAACAGTGAACAACTATGTTGAAAAAGAAAACAGCGCCTGCATGTTGAGATATCGGGCCAGATTGGATATCCCACAGTGGACATTCAGTGAGCATCCCTTGCTCCCACACACAGTGGACCTGAGCAGCAGAGAGGAAAACAACGGCTCTAAAAACTTGATTTTAGAGGGCATGAGCGCCCACTGCTTCTCCCAGCATCACCAAGCACTAAGTGCAAAGATGTAAGAGAACACAGCAGAAACTACACAGGTGTTAAAACATTATGGGGGAATTATGTGTCTAAAAATGGTTTGGTGTTTAGTACAGTATGCACTTTAACATTCAGCTACTTTATATAAGTGTAATATATTTTTCTGTCTTGTAATACTGGGTCACATACAACTCAGAGAAAGGTATACTGTACATATCAAGGACTTTCAGTCCCACAAGACTACACCATGCACCTGAGCAAAAGTGATTCTTTGAAACTGCTTCATCAAGCTTATTTGGAGGAATAGCAGAGATTCTCAATATTGCACTAGAGGATATGATATTCTGCTGAATAAATATTAATGTATTAAAACAACATAATAATCCTTTGTAGTGGGGCTGGTCAGTATAGTGACATTGTATTGATATTATATTTAACTTGTTTTTAAGCTATGTGCTTTTTGTTGTAGTTGTATGTTGCATTGTCTGTCTTGTGTCTTTTTTGTATCACTTTATATCATGTGCAACCGTGTGTATTATTTGTGTATTATTTGTCAAGTGTGTGTCTTTTCTTCTTCTTGTACATCTTTGTATTGTCATGTCATTGTGCTGAGTATTTGTTCTGACCTGGCTATAGCCTGGTGCCCTGTATTAATTGCTAGTAAAAGTAAATTGATAGTAAAGTAAATGTAAATGTGAATAAGTAAATGGGTATCGTTTTTTTTGGATTTTGTAATACTGTGTTGACTTTTCTAGGTTTTAAAGACTGCATTTTAGTTAAGTGATGTTATTTTCTAAACCTAACAGACTGTTCTAACTGCATGATTTCACCCCTTTCCCACTTAAAAAAAAACAAAACAAACAAAAAAACACAAAAACCACGAACATATGGATTTTGTTTTTAATTGGTAAGTTTGCAAAGGGCATTCACTCCCGTGTCAAATTACTGCAGTAGTCATGCATATTTATCGACTCCAGCTCTGATCGGCAGTGATGGAAATACGATAAATCCCTAATACTCTAAATACCTGTTTAGATCTGCTTATTTTAGCCACTTTACTGGTGCAATGCAATGACAAAGGCATACTCATACACAGCTCTAGTCTACTAGCAATGTAAAGGCTGTCTATCACCAATATTTAACAAGTTCTCCTGAGTTTAAAAAGCCTACATACATGTACTTCTTTTGTTGAAAAGGGGGTATTATTTGCCTTAAATCTGCTTAGTCATTATTACTAATGATAATTCATCAAAAATCTAATTGTGCAAGTATTTTGTAAAAGCACCCATTGCCAACCCAGTTGATATCGAGGTATTTGGCCCTGAACATTATATTTTATTTTCTGTATCGCCCAGTCCTACTATCAGTGGTGTAATACAAAGTAATAATACTTCTTTACAGTAGTCTGTACTTTTTTTGAGGTTCTATATTTCTGTCATCTTGCACTTTTACTCCATATCATTTCCTAAATAACATGGAAACTTTTACTCTGATACATTTTCCCAAAGCATTTTTGTTAAAATAGGGACTTTTACTCAAGCAATATTCTAACAGCTGACTTGAACTTACCAAAGTCATTTTCTGGTGATACATCTGTACTCTTACTCAAGTAGGACTCTCAGGTACTCATCAACCACTGCCTACTAGCATACAGTATATCTTAAACCCCCTTTAACATAAAAATACACAAGTGTTCATCCAGTTTGTTGCCTCTTTCAGACTCAAACTGGAATGAGTTTCAAGGTTGTGTCATTATGTGTCATATCTATGAACACCTATACATTCCTCTGCATGAAAAGAATCTCCTGCACCCCCTATAGTACAAGCAGACTCCTGCCATAAAGCTGCTCAGTGAATAGTCCACACTGAATTGCTATACCTAACATACCTTTGGTGCACTGAGGCTGAAGATGAAAAGGGGACATCGTGTTTTTGATGGTTCATGAGGTTTGTAAAGGGTGCTGGTTGATCTGCACATGGATCAAGTTGTTTCTTTTTGTTTTTGTTCCCCTCTTCATTTGTTCTTACTTAAAACAAGGCTAATACAGGACAACTTGCCTGAAGCTGAACACAGCAAGAAAAACTGAAAATGTTTCCATCAAATCCCTCAGCAAGGGCATTTGGGGGGTATTTGTCGCTTTGTTTTCCAGAGAATTTTTTCTGTAAAGAGACAGTTGTCATCCAGTTGAAATGAGGGATAATCTGTGAGCTTGCATTGTGTATGTTGTGTACTTTTCATGTCTTTAGTCTGCACACAAAAGATGAATTAGTTGCAGTGAACAAAAGCCAAAACTTGTCAAGGGGGAAAATGCAACGTCACTAATAGGCTTTTGAGTTTGTGTTTGAACTGCTTCACAGTAGCCAGGATTTTCCACACAAAGTTGACATAATTTCATTGAACAGAACATAATAAATATAACAGTGACATTACAGAGGTCAATATCAACATCCTCTCTGCTGTGTGAGGCAACAAAGCATTTTCACAGAAATCTTTCATTGTGCCTGTAATACTGAAGCAATCTGCTGCTCTGTTTCACTGGTGAATCACAGTTGGAGCTCAAATACATAAAAACAAACAAAATCTCCAGTAAATTTACAAGGGTTTACAACAGAACAGTTAGACAGCCTAGTACTAAAGCCCAATACAGCATTGCTACTTATTCAAATCACTGAAGCTCGCCACGCATCATGAACCAGCGTGTCCTTCTTAATGACAAAAGAATAAAAAGGGAGGAAAAATTATTTAAGCAACAAAATCCTTAACAGCTCAATGAAACTAACTGGGCTGTCATAATTTCAACAAAAGGCACTTAAGAGAAAGATGATCCTATTTTCTTGCCATTAAAACAAGTTTCTTAACAGCAATGCAAGTTTGTAGTAATCAAACTAATTTGTTTTTGTTTCAAAGTGTTATTTTGGGGGTCTATGGGGATCAACTCGGGTCTGGAGCCAGCCTAAAGTGGCCACTCCAGGAACAGCAGTTTTGGCACATTCACACTGGCGACACTTTTCAGCCCTGGAGGCTGCCGCTTGTTCTAAGTTCACAATTTCTCTTATTTCCTTTTTTTTACTTCTCTCAATAAACCTGTCGTTAAGGAAAAAACATAAAATGTTGGAAAAAACTCCCATTAAGCTACACTGTCTCCAACAGAGAGGATAAGATTTATAGTCACAGTTAAATATTTCTGTTGCCGTTTTGATAAATCTTAGTTTCAACTTCCAACCAAGCTCTTTCCAAGTTTGGCTATTTTTAATTTCAAACCAGTAAAAAACCTTAATTAACCAAACTTTATTCTTAATAGGGTTCCTATCCTGAAAGCACTGCTATGTATGAAATAGATTAATTCAACTTAATTTCCATTCAGTATTTACACCGAGCCCTGCTTCCTCTCATAACAGAACACATACTGTGAGTAGCCCACCCCACGTTTCCTTAAATTATGCTTCATTTCAATAAATATATCTCATTAAAAAATTAACTACTCCAGACAGTGTGTTATGTGTCATTTGATAATTATTTCCTAAAAGCCTCTCTCACAGCAGACATTCTGACTGAGCCAAGGACAGAGCCATTGTTAATGTTATTAGTGACCCTGTGCCTTCAGTGCTTTATGTCAAAACGCCCAAAAAGGCATATTGCTAAGAGATATGAGCTGAGTAATGACTCCTCAGTTACTATAAATACACTGTGACTTTGTTTTTAGGGGAACCTCGGCACCTTCTTGAGTCCTCCAATATCAGATTCATGGTGGCACAGATGACGATTATCATTCTGGCCGATAAAACTGACCCACATCTGTCAGCTGCCAATGTATCATTTGCTGAGCAGGCTGCAGCAGCCAGTGATGAATGGACCTGCCTCCTCTGCTCAATATGATGCTGGCTGGCTTGCTGTCCAGCACCGGGACGCCTGACAAGAATTGTCAGAGCAAAACAACTCTGCTAATGTCCACCATTTGGTGATGTTTTATTCAAATTTTCAACATGGTAAAAACAACATCTCCAACGGTGATTGGAGTTCAAATGAGGCAAAATGCATGTGAGGTGGAAACATTTCTGCATGGGCAGGGTGAGAAGTAAGGTACACTCAAATACTATAGTTTCGAGGTGCTGGTACTTTACCTGGGTATTTTCAAGTAAAGAGACTTTGTACTTTTACTCCACAACATTCATCTCATTAATTTGCAGATTAAGACTTTATTTAACATGACATAAACTCAAACTAATAATTATTGTTGGTCAAAACTAAAATTATTGCCCTGCAGTTGTACACCTCCACGCACTAGTCAAGTTGCACTTACAGTTTACATACACGTCTGTGAAAACATGGATGCTTAACACTCATCTTCCCCCCAGCAGCACAGAAGATCTATACAATCAGCACAGTTTCAAAGTGGACACCCAAGATTAGCGCCACCAATTCAATATCCGACCAAATGTCTCCCCTTCTGTTTATGAAATATGATGTTGAGTCATGGCCAGAAAAGTGTTTTATGCAGAATATTATGAGCTCACAGTAAACTTGATGTTTTACCATTTGGATAAATATTGCCATCACGTATTTATTATATTCTATTAGAACTTTTTTACAGAGTTTATCATAATTAGCATAGAAATTCTTGAGTTATGGGCAAAAGCATGCCTTTTGAGGCTACAGTGACCTTGACCTTAGACCACCAAATTCTTATCAGTTTATTCTTCAGCCTAAGTGGACATTTGAGGCTCCCTCAAGGTTTTTTACTGAGACATTACAATTACAAGAATGAGACAGATGCAAGGTCAAAGTCACTTTGACCATTTATGAATATCAAAATCTAATTGTTTATCTTCTAGTCACAGTAGAGGTCTTTGCTAAATTTTAAGAAATTCCCTCTAGATGTTCTTGAGATGTCAGGTTCACGAGAATACAACAAAAAAGTTTACGGTATCGTTGACCATTGACCACCAAATTCTAATTGGTTTATCCTTAACTTTAAGGGAATGTGAAAATAATTGGAGGCCAAAATCATTTTCGGTAAGAGGGAAGTAGTGGTAGTGGTATTTGATAAAACTAGACAACCTAAGGCATCCATTAGTACCAACCACAGTGGCTTAATTCATTGGGAGGAGTGCTAAATAAAGATACATATTAAGGCTAAATGTTGGCGAAGGAACAACCGGCATGCCTGTTTTCACTGGACTCCCTTGAACTTTCACCTCAATATATGTGAATGAAAATGGGTTCTGTTGGTACCCACAAGTCTCCCCTATACTTTAGTAGGCTTTTTCCCAATAAATGTTTTTGCATCCTTGCAATCAATGTACTCCTTCAACTTTAAGCTGTATATTTGTCTTTTTAAGGAAAAACACAACCAGCCTATCTGAAGAACAATGAATTGCCTCACCTATAGATACTCTCTGAGGGAGCAGAAAGGGCTGGAGCACACTGATCAATGTGCACCTCTTTGACTCTGATGAAGACACAGCGGTGTTGAAACACTGGTCTGTTTGCACTATTAAAGGCTATAAATTGATCAGTGTGCTCCAACCCTTTTTTCTCCCTTGGAAAGTCTCTGTCCTTGAGCTCAGAGGCACCCGATTTTGCTGCATGCTGTTGCAAGATGCGCAGGAAACCCTGTCTCACATATAGATATATAACATGTATGATATGAACTATGATACCCTTTGAAACCTGAGTAAATCAGCTTGATTTCTTTCAAAAACATGAAAAGATAACAAGCAATTAAACACTTAACAGCCTTAAAATTAGCAAGAAATTTGTTAAAAGTTATAAGAAAATTACCTGAAATTAGCAAAATATTAAAATATAGGAACATATGTACTGTACATAGATATAAACATATCAATATGATGAAATTGTATAAATATATGCCACTACCATATACATATTCTGTGTGCTCATATATGTTTCTCATCTCTTGACACACATGTCTATTCTCTATACGTACATATGTAATAACAAGATACATTGATAGGCTTTGGGATGGCTATAGATGTAAATAACATCTATGTCCACAATAAAAGCATATATTAAATATGTAAAAGTATTTAAAATATGTATAGTACAAATATTTACATGGTATTACATGAAATGACTATATACTGTAAGATATTTACAATAATAATTAATTAATATGTGCCATTTTATAAAAACATGCACAAAAAAAGAAAAATTACCTCAAAAAAGTGCTCAAAAATAAGAATAAATTTTTTCTGTTTTTGTTTTATGTGTAACATAATTTCAAATACATAAATTAGAGAATTATAAATATTTTTCAGGACATTTTTTCCTTTCTTTAATAGGTTTAAATGCTTGCAAAAGATGTCTAAATGCAGCACAAGAGAACTGATCAATCAGTGTTAAATGCAATACCAATGTATATTAGTATATGATTCCTGAACTCTCCATACTGACATAGTTTTTAAATAGCCTATATACTTCATCAGCATGATCGAAATTCAGTTACAGCGTTTGTTTTTGATGTGCCACTGTAAAATCTTCAGTGGCCCCATCCAGACACACCTTTGAAAAACTGATATTTTTATAAATGAAATTTTTCTGTATCTTGTCATATCTTCAAGAATGCCGCAAAATTAACCTGAAATATGTTGATATAATTTTAGGGCCACATCACCAACCCCTAATACACACTGTTGATGAAGTTCATGTTCCATGGCTATAATTTCAATTGTTAGTGTAGTTACAAATGTTTGTAGGATACTGATGAGGTTTTCTCACTTCCTGATCCGAACCTATTCCGTTCAGTTCTCTAAAACATACAGAAGAGCCAGATTTCTTCTACAAATCTGTAAAGGCTTATCAAAGAGTTAGATCTCAAAAAAGAATGCAGAGAAAATATTTTCCCCAAAACAGGTTTGGGGATATCTTTTGAAGAGAGAGAACTGAGAGAATTTACTGTGAAAGCCCATCAAACTTACTCATCCTCCTCATCTCTTAATACACTGAAGCTGAGCTGCCTGTTGGATGAAGTGGATTCCCCTTAGGTACTTTTTCTGCAGCGTGACTAAGTCCCTGTTCTTTCTTCCCCCAACTACAACCAAAACAGCATTCGTTTGCTGTTTTGAACAAACAGAGAAAACAGAGAGGGCAAACTAGTGTATAGTGACAGTGGGATGATCTTGGGGATCACCTGCGGGGGCTTGCCTCGATGTGTGGCGTTTGTTTTTTCCACCACTGTCTTTTGGCTCTAGGACCTCTATGTGCGTGACATGGAAAAGCCAAAGCACTGAAAATAAAAAAAAAATACCACAGACCCTGCTGGTAGAAAGTCCCAAAGATGACTGGGGACAAATTTTCTATCCATGCTGTACGGTGCAGGGTGGGTGTCTCATTTGTACCACCATTTAACACAGAAAACTGATTGAAACGTTCTGTTTGGGGTTTAACACATACACAAAATGATGAAACAACTGACAATGTTTGAAAATCACACTTTGAAATGCAGCAATTCTGGTTTGATTCACTGGTGGATTTAGAAATCTACCGTGATACACCATTTTAAACTTAGGTTAATCCAAGACTTATGAATAATGAAAAACAGCCCATACAGAAATGTGATATATATGACATATATGCCCCTATATCAAGAGTGACTTTAGATGTTTCTCACACACACACACACACACACACACACACACACACACACACACACACAAATGCAAAATAGGCACGTTACATATGAAATCATATCAAAATTATCTATGATATATTTTCACACGGTATTTTATGCTGCAGCCATATATGTTGATTAGACTAATTTTAATTAAATATGCAAGTTTATGAAAACAAGATACATCTCAAGATACATCTTATTACTTTTTAAAATGTCTATCTTTCATATTTAGATGTATAATATCAGTATAAAGTGGTGGGCTTTGGATTGGATATATACAAGATAAGCATAAATTATGTACCTATATTAAATAAAAGTTGATTAAAATAACATATACAAAAATACTAAATGCTTTATGTTTTCAACATAGATGTTTTCCTGTTAGATTGCCATATACTGTATAATATTAACATATATTGATATTTATAAATATCTACATATTTTTAATAATATTTCTAACATCTATATTTAAAAATATTTTGTATGCCGTATAGCTCAGCAGATAGGCACTCGGTATTTCTGCTAGAAATCGCTCAAGTCATGGCTGGGATGAGTCTTTAGTAATAGCAAGGAACCTGTTTTTACAAATGAAATGTATGTTTGAGTTATTTCTATAAAACACATATAAATACATATATGTTATAAGTATAAATAGTTATATATGTGACATATTTTGCAATACATGTACAGATATGAATGGGCTAGACCTAAATATATATAACTATTCAAATTTGAACAGGTTTCATATATAGTTTGTACATATATGTATATATTTGTATACTTCATATTTACAAGGAATTCAGATATGGAAATTCAATATATCTACATGTGTCCCAACATTTCTGTATGGGAGATGAAACCTGTCAAATCGTTTTCAGTTGCACACATAAACTGGGCAAAAAAAAGAAAAGTTGTGGTATGATTGTGCAAACTGGCAGCTGATGGTCTGACATCATTTAGCCACATCTGTAAACATGTGAATGCACCGCTGCTCCTTTACCTCACGCTCACAAACCATCCCAAATGCTATAAAAATGCTCTAAATAGCCCATATAAACAATTAAATTTGACAGTGCTCTGAAGTTTGCTCAGTTTGGCACCTGAGTACAGTTTTGTTTCATGTGGCTGCATGTTTAGAGAGGCAGCCAATAATTTTTAACACTTACACCGCAAGGTAAGAAGAATAGGACAACGAGCCAGACAGCTGACAGCTAATATGAACACGGTCCATTAACTGCACTGAATGAGAGATGATGATGTTAAAGCCTGAAGTAAAGCTTAACGTTTGATGAAATCTGGATAAATGAAGTCCTAAACAGGACAAAAAAATATCCTGGTGAATATACTGATCTTAAACAAAGACAAAATGAGGATCTACTGCAGCAAAAACAGGTTTAAGGTGGATTTAAAGTTGCTATATAGGTCAAAAGTTGCACAGACGCTTGTCTGACAGAGCATGTTGTGATTAAAAACAACTGGTTTCCATATGATTTTGTCATATTCAAAATGCTCAAGTGAAATTATTCTCTGGAGCCGACTGGTGTCACATCAGAGTACTGTACATGTCGCCTAAATCTCCTGCCGAGCGGCGAGTCGTCCTGTAGGCACCGACGGCGCCCCACATGCCCCAGAATCAGCATGACAAGCTGTTAATCACATCCGGTCATTTATCTGCCAGAGTCCGCCCAAGTGCCGAGAAGTGAGGATGGACAATTCCCCACAACACCGTCACACAGCCACCTCCAGCTGTCTGGCTGAATGGCTGTCGGTGTCTCAAAGCCAGCGTTCACAGCCTGGACCTTGTGACTCATGCACTTGATGATGTCACTCCGACAACTCCAACACAGGCAGTTCAGTCCAATACCTGACTGAGCAACACTTCTTCTTTCATTCATCCAGTTTATTTGGCAGCCTCAGCACTGTCGCTTTTTCCACCCCAAGTTTATTTTTAAAGACAAGCTTGACGGCTTTGAGGACAAAAACTGAGTCTGCAAAGTGAATTCAGTGGCCCAGTGCACTGTGCTGGCATACAGTATTATTTTATACAAAATAAAGAGAAATAAAGTAAAGAAACACAGTGTCCATCCTAAATCTTAGATGACCGTAAATAAGATTAGGGTTTACTGAATTAGAAAAATTAATTAAATACAATGTAACTGGATCACATTTGGGTTTAATTAGATACATCAGTTTACTTTGGAGCTTTTTCAGAATAGAGTTACTTTAGGGTCAGATTGAGCATCAAACTGATCCCTATTATTTAAGTGCTGTTTTGAATTACATTTGGGTTACAGTAAAATAATTTAGATTACATTAGATGCAATTGGATGACACTTTATTAGGATAAATTAGCTTGAATTACAAGATGGACATTTGGATTGAATTTTATTATGTTAGATAACTTTGGTTTAAATTTGATGGAAATGCATTTAATCACATTAGATTGGAGTTGACATTAACATGAGGGTTAAATTTAAATTGATTAGAAGTTTAAATATATCACATTGATTACTGAAGGTTTGTGGGGAAACTGGTGAATTACATCATTAAATTTTTGTAGGAAACGTGACTGAAATTCAAAAAAAGGCTCATTATGACAAAAAGAAGCAAAATAAAAGAATAAATAGCAAAATGATGATGTCGCACAAACAAGACAGGATAATAAACACTAAACCTGAACCCTAAA
The DNA here is from genome assembly GCF_026936395.1 of Plectropomus leopardus. Taxonomy (NCBI): domain Eukaryota; kingdom Metazoa; phylum Chordata; class Actinopteri; order Perciformes; family Serranidae; genus Plectropomus; species Plectropomus leopardus. Next base: position 5,412,376 of record NC_142176.1, on the reverse strand, counting down.
AAGCCTTCAAGCAATCGATTAAAATCAAGTCTTTAACCTAAAGCACATTGTAGACACAGGCTGTTTTTATGAACTGTTTGTTGGTATACCAACAAATGCATGATGCAACAGAACTTGTAAACAACCCACCTATTGGTCGCATGACCAATGCACAGACATTCGTGAAGAAGGAAAAAGTGAGCAGGTGACAAGGTGATTATGCAACTTTAAATCAAATAAATAAGTTTACGTTACGTACCTACCATGACAATGCCATTCATGGGGCACCAATATGTAAGATAGCATAACAACCGTGGTATGAGGAAACGTTGGAAGTTATGATTTGCCAAATATCCTCACTTATTCCTATTACTATATTTGTGAAACATTTTGTTTTTGTATTTCTATAAAAGTATTTAATATAAATATATAAAGTATAAAGTATTTCTTGCAACAGCTCAACAGTTGACGCATTCTGCATCATCAGTGACACATTCTGGCGTGTTTTGCATATAGACTGTGTAAAATAATGGACACACGTAGCTACCGTGACATCACTCATTGGTTTGTGGACTCCATCCCCTTCTTTATTTTTTGGTGCTACAAGTTACCACATCATACCACTATATGCGGACAACCTTTCACTCAAAGCAGCTTGTGTAACTTTAAGCCTTAACAAAGTGTAAACAGGTGAGTTGTATAAAAATTCAACCCTGCACAATTGTCATGAGTGTTGAAATTAGCTATTGAGACCAACTGTTTTTTTGTACCAGGCTGTAAACATGTTTATTTCTGCTGTCAAGTTGGGCATTTTAACATGGGGGTCTATGGGAACTGACTTGCTTCCAGAGCCAGCTTTAACTGAAGATTTAATGAACTGCAGTTTTTGGTATTCCAGTGTTGGCTTTATTTATCAGCCCAGAGGTTGCCTCTTGGTTTCAAGTCACCTGGTCTACATATGCTGCCCACATTGCCATGACGCAAAACTAGTTGAAAAGTTTCCCTTAAAAAGAAACAGCCATAGATAAGTGAAAACAGAAAAAAATAAACACCCAGTGTGTCAATTACTGTGATCTAGAAAAAGCAACTGTACAAATTGGGCTTGTCCTTAAATAACACATTCATTCAAATATTTTGTTTTCTGTGACGTATATAAAAACGTTTGAGCTGTCAGAACAATCAGAATGCCTGAGATGCCTTGGTGAGGTGCTGCACAAAACACTCAAATTTCCCCCTCTAACAGTGTGAGTCACTGTACATAAATAAAACGCTCCAAATCCAGAATCATAATTGTAAACATGCGTATAACTCAAAGTCAGTGCTTATCAGCTGAGGAGACAGGTAGCCCCGGGCAAAACTAACATGACATCACATCTGCAGACATGATCTGGTTACTATTAGGCCTCGGGATATCATGCACACATCTATTTATGTAGCTGCCTATTCAACACTAAGCAACCTCGGATGTTGTCGAATTGATAATGTTGCATTTAAAAGCTTTTGCCTCCAGTTTTGGATGTTGCGGACCATAAACACACCACACACAAACAGCACCAGAGGGAGTTGTATATGATGCCTATTTGAGTATTATCAGAGGCTAACACGTTTTTAAAAATGCCTGTTGGCTGTGCTGCATTGGCTCATGTGTATAACCAATCAAAGATCTCTTGGATCACTTATAGTCCCTCTTGTGTGTAAGTATGGTTAAAATGATACGATATTTTCTCAGAAAATATTGCAGTTTCATGGTAACATCATATGGCAGAACAATTGTTTTTACCAGTTATGATGACCATTGAATAAATGTCAACTTGTCAACAGAAGGGGGTTTCTTGTTTGGTTGAACAAAATTAATATAAATAATCAATATCAATATTAAACCTGACGCAATATTTTTGAGAGCAGATGCACTAGAGGTTGAGGACTAAATCGATGTTATTTCTAATATTTATGTGATGGAGAAACTTACATTTATTGTAAGACTTGAACGGGATAAGTTTAAAAGCTGTTGGGCATCTTGGACTAAACATAGATCCTCATATATATCAGACTTCACTTGATCTAAGAAGATATAATTATAACTTCTCTTATCCTATGTTAACGTTGTGCTACTCAAGTGTTAACTGTTTATTAACTGTTCAAGTGTTAACTGTTTATTTGTGATTCTATTGTTTCTTTTCTTTAGGAGTAAATGTATGCAGCCAGACTTTCTGTTCAATTATAATTGTTTTCTTTTTCCTTAATTTTGTTTTTTGATTCTTTTTTTTTGTTTATTTTCTTTAAATATTATTATATTAAATATTATTAGTGTTACTGTTGCCTGTGTGAATAATTTTACAACATATACCTCTACTTCTATTTTGTTTTTTATTTAAGTTTTTTTATTAAGTATTTTGTGTGTAAAGATACCTTGCATGGACAGTGATGGTACTTAATAACAGTCACATTAAAGGAAAATGTGTATTTCACTGTATTGTTTTTCCTTAGTCGATGTGAGGGTCTAAGGACAGAGGGATGTCGTATGCTGTAAAGCCCTCTGAGGCAAATTGTGATTTGTGATAATGGGCTTTATAAATAAAATTGACTTGACTTGACTTGAATCAGTCTAATTTGACCAAAACACAGCAGGATTAATAGACTGCGAAAACCACCAAAACAATCATGATGTGGTAAGTGTTGCAAAGAAATGACTGCAGAGCTACTTACCTTATAAACATTGCTTGTACAGAAAAGTTTTGCACAGAACTGAACTTATCAGCCTGCACCAAACTCCCGCGCGTACGGCTGAACTGGAGTCGGTCTGAATCAGCGCTGACCGCTGATGCTTTCACTTAGTCATACAGACTTGCTGGGACTGCGATAGGCTGCTATTCACTGTGAATGGGTCCTAGTGTGCAGCCTGCTGAGCTGTAAAGATTTAAAAGGCCCCCAGCGACACTACAGGGGAGAGTGGAAAAACACTCTACTTTATGCAAATGTCCTCTGACAAAATGCGAGCGACAACCAGGTGAGAGCCAATCACGCTTGTTTTAATGCCCACAGAAATGCGGAGTTGTTTATTGCTCCCAGCACAGATACAGAACCACAATGTTGATCCGTCTTGCCAGCTCGAGCGTCATTGTTGAATTAAAACACTTTCAAACTAAGCCACTCTTTACTCTGGAAACAAACTCACTTAATACATCCATGGCAGTAAACAAGAAGCATGTGTAGAACTTTTGTTTAGACCAACGGCACCGCCAGAAAACAACTGTTCAGTCAGAGGAGAGTATGTAAACAACATGCTCAATGCAAAAAACCCACAGAGATAGATTGAGACCAGGATCTGCCCACTAGGATGTATCTGTAAAGTGCATTTGAACAGCAATGCTTTCACTTGCTGTTCTATGTAACTGTAAAGCCAGTGAGTATGAATCTTTAAACTGATCAGCAACACTGATTCGTAATTCACACCTCTGAGCATCATTTTAGTTTCTGTCCATATTTTATCAGAGAATTTTTTCCACTTACCGAAGCTGTTGTGACCTTCAGACTGTCAGCACTTGTCTCTGTAAAACAAACAGAATATCATGACTAGAATGCTTAGATTTTCCATCCACTAAGTAGGAAACATTTACATCAATTCAATTTGGTTATCAGATTGTATACTGACAATTAAATGGATAATTTAAAAAAAAAAAGACAAATTCAACTAACTTAGGCTTCCATCAAAATTGTAGAAATAATCAGTTCCATCATCTGTTCATTAACTGGACAGACAAACTATCAAGAAATACATACAGAGTACGTCTTCCTACTCCTTTTCGAACATGATGATGATTAAGTTTAAGTGGCTTGAGTTCACTTGGCTGTAAGGCTTGTTCGCTTTTTTTGTGGGGTTTTTAAATTTTTTTTACATGTTTAAAATAAAGATTAATTCAAATCAATCAATCCAATCCAGTTCGATTTAATTCACATCCCACTGTGCATTCACCATCACCTTTCCATGAATCTGAAATCTCCCATTTCCATTCTCCATAGGCCTGTACACCAATGCTTTGCCTTGCACCCTATAAAAGCAGCTAACCTTACGGATATGATTTAGCTTGTGATATTAAAGAAAAATAATAATGTTTAACAGAAAATGATGCTGTGATATTGTCGCACCAAGCGAAGACACACAGACTTTAAAAAAAGGGGGATGTTTAAATGGAGGAGACATTGCTATTAATTAAATTGTAATCTTTAAATATTTGTAGATATTTAAATATTTTAAATAAAATGTTCACACCGTTTTATAAACAACTTCATAACCCATGGATCAGTCCGTGTATCTGCATTCTCGATCTTGATCTATATGCAGATTTTCAATTTGTGCATTAGAAAAAACATGGGCCAGCTTTGATTTCCTTAATTATAACAGTACTTTTTAAAATGTCATTATAAAAGTATTTTATTTAACTTCCCTGTAACTCTGTTTTGTTAAATGTTATTATAACAGTAGTGTTTTCAACTTAATTATTTGGCAGTTACCACTTTGTTTAACTTCATTGTAACTGTAGTTAATTCAATAACTTTGTATTTTAGTAGTTAACATTAATTTAAAGGACATTTAAAAATATCGAGATACACATTATACCGTGTATTGCGAAACAGCCTTAAAATATTCTAATATTATTTAAAGCCATATTGCCCAGCCCTAAATCACAACATCTGAAAACAACCTTGTGGGGCCTTTAACTAAAACAAAAACAAACTAGGTTTTCTAAATCACTCAACCTCACTGTCCTGTTTCACTCTCATCAGGGTGGTTTCCAGCACCAGACAGTTGTTTTTAGGGGAAGTTTTGATAAATCCACTGTATGCTACTGAATCCTTACTAAAGGCTATCTGAACATTGCACCACAGAATAATGCCACTGTAAATATACTGCACATGCAACACATGCAGATACATCCCCAGAACATTCACTGTTATTAGTTCAAAAATACAATTGACCAACACTATTTTCTCTGCAGTGCTGCCTCAGTAGCCTGTTAACTCAGAAGTGTCCCGTCACACCACATTGGATTTTCTGTGCAGGCGTTTGTTCTGGCCAAATACCAATTGATTTTTGGAACGACAAGTGGCCGGCGCCCAGATTGTTATATCATCATTCATTGTTTCAGACCCATCCAGATTAATTTGATCACAGCAAGATAAAAACGGTCCATCGGGCTGTAATGTAGCTGTATTATTGTGTATGACATGATGTTCCAACCCCACAAAATTAGACATGGATGGGGGGTGAACGCTGAGGTGACACGAGGCAGATGTCCAGCAGTGAGAAGTTTCATCAATCTGTGAGCTGTGACAGCATCTCAAAAGCCACAGATTGTCTTAAAAACTGACTCATGTTGCACAACAATGTTGAGAGCTGATGAAACTTCACAGGGCTGAAAAGTGATCTGAAACACAAGACATTCTGCTGTTGTTTACCCCCTGATATGGATAGAAAAAATTTAAAAGTAATTATTCCTATTAATGGAAAACGGCAACTTTGTGAGAAAGAAGCACATATAACTCAGGCTTAATCGACTGTATTTCACTCATCTATTTTCATACAATGGTCTAATTGCTTTTGGTCTGAATATCAGCGATATTTCAAAGAAGGATGCCAAGTGATCAATAAAGTGAATCTCGAAAGTGCTCAACATAATTAGAGCACCGAACAGATTCATTTGTAACTCCTGCAGACAAAAAGAGTTTGATTTCATTTACTGAACAGACAAACTATCCAGACACACATACAGTGTGAATCTATTTAATACTTAGATAGTCATTACGTACTTTGTCTTTAGACCACATTGTTCCTGTTAAATAGAAATCAATGGACCACACGATTTTTACTGCTATTCATTTTTAAAAAACAACTTTTAGAATTGCAAATGTGTTTCTCCTTGAGTCACAAAACAATCTGAACTGGAGTTTAATTCACAAACTTTTCACAGAGCTTTCAGCTGCATCACACAGTATTAATCAGCGGATGGAGTTTAATCAGTCATGGAGATGACTCTGATGACACGAGGCTCAGTAGCTGTTGTAATTTCACCCACAGTTCATGCTGGACTTTTCGCCTCAAAGTCATAGAGAAACAAAAGTTACAGCATCTCTCTTTTCCATAATGTGAAGTATTTCCGAGAACAGAGCATAATTACAAAAGGAACTGTCTTGACTGCTGTATTTGGTGCAATATTTCAACTACAGCAATCTCCTGTGCAATTATTCACATGTGCAATATATTCTTCCAACACTTGAATGTAGGCTATATTTAACATGTGACACATATAGTCTCTTAATCACCGCTGGTTTAAGTCATCGCATCTCCTGATAGAACAGCATGGATGAATTTAAATCTGCACGCATATTTTTTCAATCTAACATTGTTGAAACTGAGCAGCTAGTGCCGCTGCAAGAAGTTAGCAAAGTGAGATGTCAGGCATGTGCGTAGTGTTTCCTGAGTATGGCTTTTGTTTACATATGGCATGTACTCTGTTAACCCTGGGTTTCTCAGAAAACAAACTGATGATTTACTCCCAAGTAAATAGCATTATCCTCATCATCTTTCTCTTGGCTGCTTGCCATCATCTGCCTGATGCTATGTGACAGGAACACAGAATTACAAAGTAAAGGCGCAACCGTAAGAGGATAATATTGATCATTGTTTTTGACTTGTGTCGATGTTACATGTTTGTTGCTCATATAACGATATATCGATGCAGATCGATAGATTGTTAAACTCTTCATATTTTACTCAGATGTAATGTATTTCTATTTCATTGCATCTATGAAGGTAATGAGAGATCATGGTTGACATTTTAAACAGTAGTTTGAGAAAACAATCCCAGCTCAAGGTCCACTTACTGTTTTTTCCAGAGCTTTCAAGGAGGGTCTTTCCAGGGAGTCTGAATCAGTGGATGGATTCTGCTTAGGTGTCATAGATGAACCTGTTGACATATTACACCAATTAATTTTAGTTTGAATCCTGATTTTTTTTTTGTCTTTTGACATAGTCATATGAAACATTATATTTCATTCTTCCATCTCACCACCATAAGTCTACTTTTAATGTTGTCAAAGTTTCTCTATCATTAGATGATGACGCAGTTGCAACTTTATATTGATTTCAAATGTCTGCACTGATTCATCACACAACAAGAAACATAACTTTGACAACAAGAAAAGAAGACATGATGTTTACTGTGATGAATTGCCTCAAGCAAGTTTCACTACTATAAAAGCTGTTTTTCAGGGTGTACAGACATAAATGGACACCAGTAGGGAAAAAAAACACTTTTTTTTTTTTTTGGAAAAACTGGGGTGTGCTTTGGAAAACAGTCAACATTAATGTAAATTATAATTATGTGATTTAAACAGGACAGAACATGTAAAACCATTGTTGTGCCTCTTTAAATCCATCTTGATAAACAACTACAGTAATTTCTGTTTGAAGTTGTTCAATTTCACACTGTGTTTAATTCATATATCATGCTGCATTTCATTTGATACCTGTCATCTTTCATCTGATTGCATATTAATCTTTCAGAGTAGCAGACATGCTGCACGACAGTTTTAAAAACATGACAAGATCTCCAAACAATGGAGAGAACGGCTTAAAACTTTATCTTGTTATGAGTAAACAATTGCAAAACCACATTCTGTGAACAACATGTCACTAAACACTGTGTCACTGAAAAACACTTTATATCTTTTTACATAATGAATTGATTCGTCAATCTCATTGAGTAAAGAATTAGATTTAGAAATTGTTTGCTGAGTGTTTTTAAGGTTTTCTGGTGGCATATCCCATGGTTTCAAAATGCTCTCACTGTCCTGTTTTCTTATATAAACAGAATGACACACCAGAAATTAGTTCTTCAAGCTGATTTTCCAAAATCTTTCTACAGGGACCACCATGTTTTCACAGTAGAGCCCACTGAGATTTCTTTCAAAGGCAGTATTTCTGCTTTATTAAAAACTTCACAGATACAAGACACACAATAGATGGTGCTGTAGGTAACAAGCATGAAAGGTTTTCAGTAGATCTGAGCCATCAAGACAGCAGAGGTTTCCTGTTTAGGGAATTTTACGTTAAAGCTGAGGTTGGCAGAAATCTGGACAAGGTGGGAAAAAATGGTAAACTTAAATACACCCCCCTCATGCAGCTCTTCTGTCTCTGTTCTAAGCCCCTCCCACCAGGCATACGCACACGCTTCATATAGTAACCTAGTTTTTCCCATACATTGATTTAATCTTATTAATCGTACAGTTGCACACAGCTCATTTGCTCAGCTCCACTCTCTTTCTCTCCTATTTATCAAACCACAGATGAGAGAAGAATTAGCAAAACCTCCACCCTACAATCCCGCCGCCTCGCTCCCCGCCACTGTGGACTGCTGCCAGGGTATCCCACACATTGATTTATTTGTGGTGGGTCATCATGATGAAAACATCTGCCACCAAGAACAGATGTGCTATATTTGGAACTGGGCCGTTCAATGGGAGTGCTATTTGAATGTATACACCATTTTCTTGTGCGTTGCACCACGCTGTTAAAGCCTAGCAAGGGCTGAACATGAGGTGCAGTGAAAGTTAAATTTAAACGTTGGAAAGTTTATTTTCACTCACTCTGAAGAAGCTTCTCCCCTCATCCAATGATCTGATCAGCTCTGACCAGACCAACTGATCAATTATCCATCCAGTGACTCAAACTGCTGCTGAGGGATAACAGAAACTCATGATGAGTTTAGCCTGTGCTACATTCACGCAAAAACATCCGAATTTAGAGAGGGGGCAATGACTGATTAAAAAAGTGACACAAACATAAGCTTGTTGTCTTGACTTAGGACTTGAGTCGAAAGACTTGAGACGTACTTATGACTTGCAAAACAATGGTCTCACCTCTGGTTCTTTATAGACCTAAACAAAAGAACTAAACATATAACAACATATTAAGAGTGTGCAGAGAGGGAAACATAAAAAATGTAACTTTGATCATTATTACATTTTTAAAAAAGTCAAACGAGCTGGTTTTAAAGATTGTCTCTGTTTCACATCAATGTTAATTAAATCCCTTTGGAATTTATAACTGTTGTTCAGAAACAATAGCTTGAGGTGGTTTTTTGGGAACCTGAAATGAGAATTTCATTATTTATATATTTTATATTAGTTTCAGACTCGTTATGCTGTGCATAATTTTTCTGTTTGCCTTTTTAATGGAGCAGGCTTGGTGTTCATGCTGATGGAGTGCAGGTTATAATTTGCTATTACTGGGCTCATTTGGATTTCTGTTTACTGTCCCCTTCTATCTCTGATCATTCACTTGTTTTGTTTTTAGGTGACATTAGTTAGCATGTGAATAAAAATGTTGTTTTTGTAACATGTAAAGTATGATATATAGCATCTGTATCTGTACCACCAAAAAATATTTATACTACAAAAACAATCCAATAATGTGATGGAACAAAGAGGGATTCAAGTCAAAAACTACCCAACATTATACTTAAGCAGAAATAACCATCAGGTATGTGTTAGGACTTTTCTTGTACTTATTTTTTGTTGAAAAATTTAGAAATTAGATCAGGTTTATTGCCTGGGTTATCACATACAATAGGTTTTCACATACAAGATTTTTTTCTTGTTATTTTGGTGCATTCAACAAGTATTTGGATTTAATTTTTTTGGTTATTTATTATGGAAGTTCAGTTGTTTTCTTTAAGTTTTCGCCACTTCATACTAGAGATGCAACTGAAGCAAGTACACTCTTATTATCCTCAATCTTTTTTTAAGAAGTTGCTATATTCTGTGCTAAATATATTCAGCTTTAAAATAAGCCAGAAAAGCTGGAGATCATAACAAAAGCACAGAGATCAGTTGGTATGGAGGCAGTACACTGTCTCTTCTAGTTGCATTAGTGTAAACTCGCAGGTTTTTATAACTTTGCAGACGACTGCATTGCAAGTAGTTGCAAATTTTAACTCATCTTTTCATGAATCTGTGGTCTAAACTGAGGTTTAAAGTCCAAGTCAAGTTGCAAGTCTTTTTTGATTTTGTCAAGTTGATTCTAAAGTCATCAAATCTGTAAATCAGGTCCATACCTCTGCCAAGAACCGACTGAATCTTGAAATGAGTTGGGCTTTGACAAGTTCATACAATGATGTCAAATCCCATCCAGCCCAGAGGCTTCATGTGTAGGCTTCCCTCCCTGCCACTTAGAGTTAGTTAGCGAGGTCAGCGCCTAGTTACATCACGGCTTGGCACTCAACCTCATAAAACTGCCCTGGGAGGAAATCGGTCCACTCTTCTAGTACTGTGTCTGTGTGCGTACGCACTGTATCATGTAAAAAAGTACAAAGTAGCCCGCAAACATCACCTAATTTTTACAAAATTATCTTGAGAGATTTCCAGATATCAACATTAGTCAGAGCCACATCACACCACCTTTGTGCGTAAAACACTCAATGGCTGTTACTGTTGGGAAAAGTTCAGCCGTCAGAACTACTTTGAATACAAATACTTGTTTGACAGCGCAGCACAACAGGGAACAAAGTGTGTAGAAAAATAGTACTGCAAATTGTCTTCGCTGTCACGTCAGGTTGACATTAATGAGCACGTCTGAATGACTATAAAACCGTCTCATTTCTGATCGAAGCTGTAGCCGCGTCACCCACAACTGCAGCGGCCCGAGCGAGACTAACATCCTCAGATGCATCTCAATTGAGTCACTGATGCAGCCCTTACCCATTTCCAAATGAGCGTCTGGCAAGACCCTCCTTGTCAAGGAAGATAGGATGACTGCACAGAGTCGTGTGGACAAATGGTGAGGGCGTTGAGCTGCAAACAGAATGAAAATGACCGAGAGAGACAGAGGGAGATACCGGGAGAGAGACAGAGATGGAGGGAGGCATTTCACTGGCTTATACAGCTCCCACACACTTAACGTCTCTATAATGTCGTTCTTTCTCTTTTTTGTTTTTGCAAAGATGATTCTGCGATGAATCACCCTGTGACCTACATCTGAGCACCCAGGCTTAGAGAAAATTAAATAGATATCATTAGTTGGCTGCTCCCATCCACTTGTTCCAAATTACAGTCATTTAATAGCCTACCGCTCTTTCAGGGAGGCTCCTGCTTAGCTGCTGAGGTAAAGTGCGCATGATTGTTTGTGGCTGCCAGATGATAGGTTTGCCTGTTTGTGAATGTAAGCAAATGTGTGTGTTTTCCACCGATCGCAGCTCTCCTAAGTGAGTTTGAAAGCTGCAGTAGTAACTAGAACTACAGCCACACAGTTGTATGCCACTGCACACCAGTCTAGTTGTACTTACAGTTTACACCCTTGTCTGTGAAAACACTGATGGGCATGCATCTCCCCCACCAGCACACAAGATCTTTACAATCAGCACAATTTCAAAGTGGGCACCCAAGATTAGTGTCACCAATTCAGTATCCAACCAAATATCTTCTCTTCTGTTTCTAAATTATGATGTTGAGCCAAAAAAGTGTTTTTTGTGAGCACTGATATCACAGATGACCTTTGAACTCTTGGATATAAAATGTCAGAACTTCATCATTATATCATATTAGACATTTGTGTGAAATTTAGCATATAAATTCTTGAGTTATGGCAAAAAACATTTTATGAGGTCGCATAACCTTGACCTTTGACCACGTCACCCACACTTACAGATTCTGATCAGGTCATCCATGAGTCCACTCAAATGTTTGTGCCAAATTTTAACAAATTCCCTCAAGGAATTCTTAATATATCGCCTTCACAAAAATGAGAAAGACAAGGTCACAGTGACCTTGACCTTTGACCTATCACCACCAAATATAATCAGTTCATTCTTAAGTCCAAGTGGATGTTTGTGCTAAATTTGAGGAAATTCTCTAAAGGCGCTCTTGAGATATTGCATTTACAAGAATGGGCCAGACAGACAGACATCCCGAAAACATAATGCCTCCGGCCTCGGCTGTAGCCAACACGGAGGCGACAAAAAACATGAAATTTGATTCACTCCTAAATGCCAAAGTGGAGTCAGCTGGCAGATTCTTTTAATTTCAAAAGCAGCGGCTTTTCCCTTTCCCAGTATAATGAAAGCAGATATTACTTGTGATAACATTTTTTCTTTTAATCAAATGTCTTTTTGGCCCCCTAAACTCTTAATTCAACTTCCAGTCTGAAATGTAACACATGGAACCCAAGAACGTGATTTATTTTAGTAGCTGATGAAGAAGAGAAAAATACATTCTAGCAGATGACCGACTGGTCCTCAGCTAATAATGTTTTAAAGATCAGAAAAATTTAAGCCACAATTTACATTAAGCTGCCAAGAAAGGCACACTAAGCCTCGGGATCTGAGCAGCACGTTCTCATTTCAGGACCAATGAATTATAATAATGAGCCATCTATGGATGTCGATGTGTATGTATGACAAACATGCTGTTGCAAGCTTCCCCGAGGCACTGTGTACATTAATACACTGCGTGTCTTCGTGTGAGTCCACTTTACTGTTGACTGAATGATTCGGTGCAATGTGCACTCCTCGAAAGTCATTTTCTCGCTCCACATGAGGGAGGAGGGTGCACTCAGATGAGCTTCAACAAATTGCACATGAATATATGTAAAGGCGGAAAAAAGGAATTTAAATAAGGAGGTCAGACAATATCTGCTGCTACATTTGAAGGTGGAGACAGAAGATGGTAGACAGTGAGGAAGGATTTAATTAATTTGTGGGATAGTCTTTTAATACAAGGTGCCACAGGCAGGGGACTACTGTAGCGAAGTCCCACCTCAAACTCTATCCCCATGTTTTTTGTCCCTATTTTTACAGAAAACTATTTAAGGAAGGCAAAAGACCTTTTTTTTTAAAGTGCTTGAGTGTCAAGTCTTATTTCTATGAGAATATTAGTATGTTTTCTTTAGTGTATAATTACTCGAAAATAAGAACCGTCATGTTGGTATTACATTAGAATGAGCCATTTATATTTACATAGGGATCACTGCCTCATCCAAGGAGTCTGCCATGATGCACTGTCATGTTTTACAACACTGGTTCTAGATAGGGCCATTTACATTTTTGCTTTAGCCACCATTGTTAGCAGCCCCCGCACAACGAGCCAAACAATGTTGGAAAAACACTGGCAAACGTTACATGCACATCACTACTCCCCTATATTTCGGAATATGATGACATTCTGAATTGTATGCGGGTCATATAAACAGCATATTCCATCTAAATATTACGAATTAGGCCGTTTTTTTCATTTTAGTACTTTCCGATTAAGACACGGGATATGCCAGTATTATTCAGGTTTTAGGAGCATTATTTGGGCATGTATGAAGCCAATTGGGAATATGCATCTTTATTAGGGGTGTCAACAGTTAACTGTTGACCAGTTAACTGCAGAACTTTCTGTCTAGCTACACATGTCAGTCTATAGGTTAATTGTGCTACTCTTAATTTTACTGCACTGCACACAACCCCGGTCTGGTAGAAGCTAATGGCGTGGCTCATTACAGCAAATAACGCCGTGCAAACCAAACAGCGTTGGTGTGGAAACATTGTGCACACCCTCCGGTCAGCCCCCAGCCGATGAGTAAGCGGTTCAATTATGCGTCATAAAAGCCCATATACCATTGTTGACTTGTCACTGTTAGCTCCGTTTCTACCATTAGCAGTGTAAGAACAGGTAGTGCTGCTAACATAGTTCAAATGCCTCAAGGGTTTTGCGATCAAAATGAAGCTGCTTACTTGCCACCAGGGTGACCTGAAGGGAAGAATGGAGTGTGGGCATAATGTTCCCGCATTTCAAAGACATAATGCCCACCCTCCGGTTGGAATTTCAAAAGTAAAATCAACCGAAACTGACATTCCTAGTCTCAGTTGGGTTTTTTACCACAGTTTGCGACACTCAGCCTCTTGTCTGTTTACAGTCGGCTCTATGTGTTGTCATGGATACCTTGTACAAAAACCAACTCACCAATAGTCTGCAGGGCTATGAGGTAAAGATGCATTCAGAAAAATCCACATTTCTGGTCTGAAGAAACACCTACTTTTAAACATTATGAAAGACTTATCAACAGGTTTTTGGATACGCGCAAATATTGCACCACCAACCTTCTCAAGAAGGTGGCTGAATGAGTGAAAGAGGAGGGCTGAGCTCACATGGTCCAACAAATCCAACAAAAAGGTGAAAAAAAATCTATTTTGATGCAAGAAAGCAAATTGACAGGTGGCTCCAACTGTTCTACTTTCCCATATTTTGACATGATAAACGATGTTAGGGCATGTTAATCAGTGTGCACAGCTGCATGCAAATTGGAATTTTCATAGAATATTCTTTTTCATTAGCCATATAAACAGTTTAGTAGCAATATTGTCTTTTTCGGAATCAGAGCAAAAAACATTTATTTTGTGCATGTAAGCATACTCACAAATTTTAACATGAAACTGTTCTATTCAGGGTTTTTACTAGTTTAAACCACCTGGTCAATTTGTATTAGGGAGGAAGAAACCTCTGGAGATAATTCAGCTCACAGTAAAAACCTCCTTTACAAAATGTAAATTTGTCATATGTCATATTATGCAGACAGTTATCCATGGAAGGTAAAAGTAAAAAAAAGTTGTTTTTTTTTTAACTGTCAAGGATATTACTAATCCATGACTCCATGACTCTTCTAGGCCAGGGAAAAAACATTTTTTGAAACTCCATGACTTTTCCAGGCTGTATGTGACTGTGGGAACCCTGTGCATATATCTTATTTGGCCTAAAGATCCAAAAGAAGAAGCTGGAAAACGATGCAGAAAGGGAATGCCTTGCTAAGCCTGCTGCCACTACGTACCGGCCCCAGATAATCAGCAGACAATGAGTGAATAGATGGATATGGGCATGTGATTAAAAAAAAAGAAAAAAAACTCATTTTATTCCACCTGGTGAGAGTGTAATTTAAAAACATGGAGCACAGGGGATAAGAGAATCTGCCAATCAAGAATTCATCCAGCTTTCCTCCAAACTCCTTCTGTCTCTTCTAAAAGCACGCCGTATTCATCGCTGCCGGCTCACAGGAGAATTCTGTACTTAGGAGTAGTGGAAGTAAGAATAGGAATTGCTGCAGAGTGGGCATGACTGACAAGAGTGACTGTTTTGGAAATAGTTGGGCAACACATACCCATCATGTGCAACCTTCTGAAAACTTTCAGGTTGTCCAAATAAAAAACAAAGTGTTGGCCTTAATACGGCTGGGCTGGGAGATATGACTTCAAAATAATATCAAGATATTTTCAGGCTATATCATTATACATGGTATATATCTCTATATTTTGATCTATATTATATCTCCTCTAAGCTACTGTAAACTAAAGATTATTAAATAAACCACAGTTACAAATACAGTGGCTACTGCCATTAAATATAGTTACATAAACTACTGTTATAATAAGGTTGAATAAAATGCTGGTATATTGTTACATAAAGTAAAGTATAAAGTTAAAGTACTAAAAAGTTTAATAAAGTATTGTTGTAATAAATACATCATAGCAGAACTCATGATCCTTTTATTTTGAAGGACCTGGCTCCTCTTGGTGTTGATGTTTTTGCTGTGGACTAGAAGCTTTCAGTCAACAGTTGGATATTTGCAATAGCAGAAAGTGAAACTATAACCACAGTATGAAATTCATCCACTGCGAGCTCAACTAAAAGCACTGTAAAGATTTCCAAGTCATAGTGGTGCTCCGTGGTTGAAAAAAAGGACTAAATAATCACGGTCTGGAGCTCTGCAAAAGCCCTGCTTTTTGTGTGCGTGTGTGTCTCACAGAGACAGAGAGAGATGGAAAAACAAAACGCCTGTGACAGTGTGTTGTGCTGAATCCCCATGTTCAGTATCACTTTCCAGCTATTCCATGTTTGTTTTGGTGCCGTGCATTGTGTAGACGCCCCCTCAGCTAAACGGGCGGACACAAAGCGTTATAAGATTATGTAAACGAAATAAACAATATAGCATAATATGAAACGATAGATTTTTTTAAAAATCATCAGACAATATATTTTGTCATATCACACAGCCCTTACACAACTGCTTTTGTTTGGAAGGAGCCAGAGTACAGTTCTGGAGTCCAGGAATAAAATAAAATTGAGTTTGGGGGAAAGTGTGATCATGTTTCCACAAACCTTCCAAACACTAGTCCACCACTAGATCGAAATATAAACACTCTTTCTATCTCTTTCTCTCTCACACATACACACTTTACACAAACCCGTTATGTTTTTTTTCCCCCATAACATTACTCCCACTCACACACACACTTCTTTTTCAGCGGTGCTGCATGCAGTCAGAGCTGCCAGCTTCAACCCCCCCAGCTAGTGGAGCGACAGGGGGAGCAAACAAACGACACATGTGCACATGCAAGCGAGGACGTTCCCTGGCTGCACACGCAGTCACATGGCACAAGAGCTCCCTATCACGACCAAGAATGAGTATAACTCCATTAAAGTTAGGACAAACAGGATACAGGAGCTGTTGTTGTAGGTTTGAGGCACTTTCACAGCGAGTTAATGGGATGTGAACACAGTCTGACACATTGGGGAACCCCAAGCTGACCTACAAAGTGGCAAGGACTTCACTAGTGCTGAACAACTCTTTAGTTTGCTGTTACACAAAAAAATATCAGTCCATTCAATAGCATTTTAGTTAAATGGATTTATTTGGCCTTGCTTAAGTACCTAAGGGATCTGCAACCAAGTTGTGTGACAAATGACCCGAGTCCCAGCTATGGCTCATGGCCAAAATTGTGACAACTGGTCCAAAATGTCTGTCAAATTTATCATAAATACAGTACAGCAGTTGTTTAAATTATTCTGAAAAAGAGAGAGGTGAAAATAACTACAAAAAAACATAAAATGTGTTGCAACAGGCTCTAACGGTATGAGATTTTCATGGTATAAAAACTGTCGCAGAAAATATCACAGTTTCACGGTATACGGGATCTGTTAGTGGTGCAAATTATTTTTATTATTATTATATGTTAAACAATTGTCACTTCTGGCACAAAAAAACAACAACAATAAGATGGCGATAGCCAAAATGCCAAAATCTAGGCTTCAAAACTGCAGTCCACAAACCACTCTCTGCTTTGGTTATAGTTTGTTGTGGGCAGTTTAGGCAGCTGACAAATAAAGCTTTCAGTTGAGCCACATTAGAGCCGCAGTAAAATCTGTAGGTTTGAAAAAGATTTAGTGATTCTCAAAACCTCTTTTATTTTCCTCAAGATCAAAAACCTGAGCGCCAGAATAACTCATAATGACCTTTGAAAACGCTACTCTTTGAAGCTCTCTGCCACCTCCATAATCCTCAAAAGAGCAAAGTCAGAATGCAATTGTGAATAAAATGAACTGAGCTCGCACACACACGCACAAGACACAAATACACAGACACACACACACACACACACACACACATACATGTCCTTTTCCACTCCCTCAGTTATATAACCTTAATGCAAGAGACAGCTTGACTAAGACATCCTGGACCCATCTTGTGATCGCCGTTTACTTCGGCATGCTGGGGAATTCACTCATTCATTACCATGTTGAGCTGATGACCTGGGTGTCAGGAGAGATGAATCATGTGGACAGGAAGCACTGGCCTAGGAGAGAGAGAGAGAGAGCGCGAGTGTGTGTGTGTGTGTGTGTGTGTGTGTGTGAGTGTGTGTGCGTGTGCAGGAGATGTTGCTGCCTGCTGTTTTTTACATGAAGTAAATCCACAAATCCCCTTTTACAAACACACACTACTCTACTCTGTCATTTACATTCATATTTCTGACTGCTACAACCTGCGAGTCAAGGGTCACACGACCGAAACGAGACTGACATGACGTCATCAGCAGGCCTGTTTTCGGCAGCCATGTTGCCAGAAAAGCATATCTAAGAAAGTGAACTGTGTGGACTCATCTGTCCATGAAAGATGTGTAACACTGTCTACTAAAGCGAAGGGGAGAACTATTAAAATGTTGCAATTCTTTATTCTTTGCCCTTTACTTTGTTTTTAGAAATTGTGATTTAAATGTCTCGGTTTTAATGTAAAAACAATGATCATGTATCAGATATATGCAATTTTGCAATTCAATTATCCCTCAGATATCAATTCTTGTGATAAAGATAGCGTAATGAAGGCCGGATATTTTATAGTTTGACAATAAACTTTCATCGTCAAAAATAAAATCAGTGCACTGAAACAAACTTCATTTGGAATTTGATCATTTTAAATTACTCTTAGCATATTTTTCTGCATCATGTTCTCTTAAAAATAAAGGTTACATATTGTGCATATTGGACAACATATAAGCTGATACTGATATACCTGTGGTGGGCCAATGTCAGCCAATGATATTGGCTGACCGATATATCAGTTGGGCTCTAATCATGACAAAATAAGGCTTGTAGCAGGCTAAACCTCCCTCTAAAATATGATAATATTATGAATATCCATGCAAGTTCCACACATTAAAAATAAAACACTCACATTTAGGAAACTTCCCTCAAATTCTTTAACCCTAAAAAACCAGCATGACCGCTGGCCATCTTCACTGTCTCTCAGAGGATGTCGCCAGCTGAATTTTGAAGTGAGTAAACATACAGATTTGACATAAAACTAGAAGACTAAAGGAATCTACTGGTGCCAACTACATCATGCTAGCTTGTTGGGAGGGGGGCTAAATAACACTTCAAACTTTGGCTAAATTTCCAGCAGTGAAAATAATGGCATGGCCGTTTTCACAGGGGTCTCTTGACCTGTCACGTCAAGATATTCAAGATGGTTTAAGTGTGGGTTTTTCATGCAGTTCCAGCATTTTTAACAGTCCAAACAATTTTCATAATAAAATGGACATTGTACATTGTTTTAAAACTCATTGAAAAACACCGTCCAACCAAGAGTCAATGCAGTCAGTTAAATAATGTTGCATTGTTTTGCACAGTCATACAACAGCAGCTTGAAGATTAGCGTTCTGTGTTGGTTAAGTGACCCTCGCCTTGCAGGTCGTAATGGTCCATCGAGAGTCTCCCAGGTTGTTACAGGTAGATTGCAGTTATGGCAAAGCTTTGTCTTTTGTACCCTCTCCATCACAAACACACACACTCCCATGCAGAAGGATCAACAGGCATTCAGGTTCCTGCCTGGCAGATGCATGCAGTGAGACGCAGACCTCCCAGAGGTCTTTGCTGCGGCACACAGGCGGGCACCACTGACAGCCAGGCACACAGTCGATGGTGACAAATAGTAGTGGACTTTTTACGCCCCAGCAACTCGCAACCCCCTCCTCCAACACACACACACACACACACACACACACACACACACACACACACACACACACACACACACACACACACCCACACACACACTCACACACACACACACACACACACACACCTCTTCCATCTCTTTTTCCATCAATGACATGCACACAGAGACTGGAGGCACAGTCTATCAACAGCTCCTGGCTTCCCATGCAGGGAAGGAGAAAAACAGAAAAAAGAAAAAAAAACAAAACACAACAGCAAAAAAAGAAAAAGCTAAATCTGCAGAAATATTATGCATTGTCATATTCCACGCTGGGTGAATCTGAGGAAGGAGGAGAGTCTCAGGGAGGAACAATAAGGTGAGACTATATACTTTGGATTTACAAGACTATGTTACTTTCTTGTGTTAATGTGCGCTATCAATATTACTCCGATTATAGATTATATTATTGAAGTATTTAAATCATTCTGTAGCTTCCCCCTAGTGTTTCTTATATATTCAAACTTTGGTCAAAGTATGTTTTCGCTTTAAAATATTATTTTCCCAGGGCCTTCCAAAATCACTTTCCTATGTGACCTGATGTAGGTTTCTGCACGTCAGCGTTGCTTCCGCGGAGACACTGGCAGAGAATGAGAGCGGTGCGGACATTCGAAGACGCCAGCAGAGACACCGGCGGAGAATTTGAGTGGAGCGGACATTCGGAGACAACGGCGGAGAATAAGAGCAAAGCGGACATTCAGAGACACCAGCAGAGACACCGGGTGAGACATCGGCTGAGACACCGGTGGAAAATTTGAGTGGAGTGGACATTCGGAGACACCAGCTCAGAATATGAGTGGAGTGGACATTCGGAGACACCAGCTCAGAATATGAGTGGAGTGGACATTCGGAGACACTGGCTAAGATTGAGAGTGGAGTGGATATTCGGAGACACTAGCGGAGACACCGGCGGAGAATTTGAGTGGTGCGGACATTCGGTGACACCAATGAGGACTTGAGTGGAGTGGACATTCGGAGACACCAGCGGAGAATGAGAGTGAAGCGGACATTTGGAGACATCGGTGGAGATATCGGCGGAGAACAAGAGCGGAGCGGATCAGTGAGCATCAGTAACTCATCTCCGACTTTCTCTTTCAGTCCGCAGTGCCGTCGGTGCTCATGGTGCAGGCTAGTCAGAAAGTCAATGATGAGAAACAACAGGGGTGCTGAGTTTATGATTATTTCTCTCTTTATTTATTTATTTATTTGTTATTTTCAAGGCAGAACATGAAGAAAGGACGCTAACGGGCGCAGCAAAATATTATCTTTTTTTTTAGCGCAACGGAAAATCTCGTCAATGGTGGGGAAAGAGTTAAAAAAAAGTAAAAGAAGCAATGGGGGAAACCCTGCTGCTGACTGTGATGACATGTTTTGGACTGATCTAGCAGTCTCAGCAGTTTGACACACAGCATAATGCAGTGTGTATAGTACTTGCGGAGCGAAACCATGGACAAAACGGGCAAAATCGAAGCAATTTATGCTTATTATTATCGGTTCTATTCTATTTATCGGCCAAAAATGTTATTATCATAATTATCAGTATGACATCATAAGTCCCATTATTGGCCGATAATTATCAGTCCTGATAATTATCATGCACCCCTAGTTAGAAAAATAGATAATATATGATGAGCAATCACAATGATACGATAAAGTCCACAAAAACAAATAACTCACAACACAAAAAAGTCACGTAGATCCAGGATTCAAAGGGTGAAACCATAGAAACACAAACTTAAGGATATATCACGCTGTTCAGAGTTAAAGTGCATTCCCATCTTCTTTTTGTTTTTTTTTCCTCGATGAACAGACCTTTTCTTAAAAGAAAAAAACATTCGATGTATTTACATAATCGATTACGTCGCCCAGCCCTAGTATGCTGCAAAACTGTAGGCAAGACAATATGCAAGCTGCACCACAGGGCATCACAGGAAGTCATTCCTGCCTGTGGCCATCAAATTTTACAACTCCTCCCTCAGAGTTTCTAACACTCTGAGTTAATAGACTGACACTTGGACTTAATACATTCATCTACAATTAAAATTACATTATTTATTTATTATACTTCAAATGTGAAATACATTTATAAGGTGCAATAAATCTTTATATCACTGTCTTAACTGCAATATTTGGTGCAATATTTCAGCTACAGCAATCCTCTGTGCAGTAATTCAAATGTGCAAAATCCATCTCATATTATATATTTAACGTGTCACATATTATATATATATAAATATTGTTAACATTCTTGTTATTCTTGCTTATGTATATCTTGTTCATTGTTGTAGCTTTGTACACATATTTCTATTTTTATATTGCATACTAGTTTTATACAATGCATTGTAGCATAAGGCACAGTTTTTATATTTTACACACTTTGCACACTCAGCACATTATCCATATTATAAAATATTCACATATTAGTGCGAATTGTCTCGTACTGTTTTTCCTGGTTTTATGTTTCTACACACTTACATAATCAGCATAATATGCATAATTTATTTTAAATATTTAAATATTTACATACTGTGCTAATTGTTTACTCTTTCTGTTTTTCTATTTACTTGTGCTGGTACTTATTTCTACTTGTGATAATTCTCTATGGCATCTGATTTTTTTAATTCTAATTTTAAGAGCTGGCGGTGTGCCCTTTCTCCCCTTTTCAAGGCATAGACTCACTATATATGCCTATAACGTATAACTGACATTTATCTTTAAAATAGGTACTTTCACTTTTGATGCCTAAGTAGCCTACATTGAGCTGATGCTACTTATAACAAGAAAAGAGGCAGCAGAAAAAGACATACTTCATACCGAGGGTTGGAAATTAACTTTTTGTTCACCTGCCACTGTGGCTGATAAAATCCAAAAACTACCAGCCGATCAACAGATTACCATTGTTTCTTTGGCTGGTGAGTGAATCAAATCTAGCAGCCTCTCACATATTTTACCTACATTTGGCTGGTGGCTGGTGCTAATTTACTATCCTGTTCATACCCTTTTCCCACAATAATTAGCGCATGTATGTAGGTTTTCTTAAACGCAAGAAAAAACACTTAAAACAGGCAACAGACTCCTTTCCCACTGTCAGTAGACCAGACAGTTGTATTATTCTTTTTGGGCATATTTTAAACGCCTGTGTGTCCCCTCATATTATCTCTCTCTAAATTCCGATTTGTCACAAGCGGGGTGGATAACTAATCTGTCGATCTGTTTACAGCTGATCAGATCACATGAATGAGCTCATAACACATGAGCTGTGTGGAAAGTGTAAGAAAGAAGAGATGCACACTGGCATGTTTTGGGGTTTTTAAAAACGGCATTATGTAACGCAACTTGACCCTATATTGATATAAACTGTATTATCTAAATCTATACCTTGCTTGAAAACATATACATATGTCGTACATAGTCGTTATATCAGCACCTCTCCAGCTACCACTCCACACTCTGTTCTTTGTCAGTTAGGGGACTTAAACCAGCAAGTTAATAGTGAATACAGTATTGACATATTATCACCTATGAAGTTGATATGGTGAACGGCTGCTCATTCACAGCAAACAGTTTCATATCAGCCAGATTGCCATTCATTTGGAGCCCTGTTTTGCTTCCACCTTATGAATCTAAGTCCAATATTCACTCTCTTTCAGCTCCGTTTCAGACCGACTCCTGAGGGATATATCTGGCTCTTTAGCTACTAAATGCTCCACTATGTTCACCAGCTAGTCTCTAACTGTGTCTGTCTGCTGTTTGGTGCCGAGCAGGGAGTGTGCAGAAGGTTTTTAAAGCTTGTTTACTAAAAACAGCAGGCTGCTAAGGCCAAAAATGAGACTATAAGAGTGGACCTAAACAGTAAAGCTGTGGTTGGACAGCTAAACAACAAGTTGAAGGTCACTAAAAAGCTCCGTAATGCCAAGGGAAGCTGCAGATTTAAGAAATAATTCTCTGCAGATTCATGACTATGAGCAAAACGCTTTCACGCTGTCATTTGATATGTTGTAAATATAAAAAATATCAATTATAATCATTTTCAGTGACACTTTGAATGCTGGACGTTTACATGCATCGGAGTACATGTACATATTTTATTTAAAAAGGAACTATAAGTCATGTTGGGTCACTTCTAATACTTTAATTACTTTAATCTGGGTTTTTCTGCAGCGACACAGAGTTCACACTGTACATGTAATCACAGTGAGAGTGTAGCCTATATTGATCTGTGAATAAGCAGGATTTAGATAATCATCCTCACTGTGTTTGTGTGTGTGTGCACATTGACAGTCTTATGCCTGAGAGTCACTCCCAATAAGATAAAGGCCAACGTTTCATAATCCCGCAGCAATTACCTCCTGAAAAATGGAAAACCCGCTTCTAAGCAGGGAGAATGTCCCAGAACATTGACTTTATTATTGTGCCAATATTCAGACACCCTGAGGGGCCTTTATATCACTGCTGCTCACTCCGAAAAGTTGAAAAGACAATGTCTCAATTGTATCTGCTATACTTTAATAAAGTAGTTTTGTACAGATATTCAACCCTTAGGGACTGTAAGGTGCATTTTACGCACTTTTCATGCTTCATTTTTGATCATTTTGGCTGTGTTCATGCATATGGCATACATTTTGGCAAGACTGAGTATTTATGTTTATTCTTCAGCTCAGTTACTACAATAAGTCTAAAATACACTTTGGAAGGAAAAATTGTAACGTTCATGCTGTTAAGTGCAAAAAATGCACAATTGAAACCCATTCAAACCACAATTTTTGATCCCACAGCCATCAAAGCATAAAAGCATGCATTGTATTGTATTTGGATGTCATTCTGGGCTTTTGCCTTGGATTTTGTCACTTTTACTATTTTTCCACCTAATAACATCTTCTTTTTTTTAACCATATTTGGCATATGGAGAAAATACATGTCATTACTACTAGGTGCACTGTCATAATCTCATAATCAGTGTTGCTGCTAATCACTGACATATCCATGGCTGAGATAACCCCCCCAATTGATATTCTGGGTTTAAATGCCAGGTTTTTGTCAGTCTGCCAAGTTTGGTGTTTATATATATATATATATACACATTATTTTTTTGTGCAGTGTCAAATACTCACACTCCTATTGCTCCTCACACAAAATACGCTTTTAAAAATCAGGCTGTAAAAATTATCATACATTATTATTATTTACTACCTTCACTGTGTTTATTGTTTTAACCAACATCAATCTTTATCATAAATATCAAATATTTATTAAATTTCATAATGTTAAGCCCTTAAATGCCAGGTTTTTGTCATGATTTAAATGGAGAAAGGGAGAAAATAATTTTCAATAAACTACATACAAAGAAGATTTTTTAGAAATAGTCTAATACAATTCATGTTTTTATGCTTTGATGGCTGTGGGATCAAAAACAATACAAATGCAACATTTTTTGTTAAGACTTATTGTTGGAGCTGAGCTGGAGATTCCTAGATTAAATAAAAATACATCCAAAAAATGTATGCCATATGCATAAACACAACTAAAATTATCCCCCCAAAAAAGGATGAAATGCGCCAAACAGGTCCGAAGAGTTAAATCATTTAAATGTCACCTGTTCACCACTAAACTAGCTTAGCTCTAAATTACGTTAGCTTACCATCCTGCATCAAAAGATAATGTTTAAAATTGTAACACTTGTTCGTATGGACATGTTAAACATTGTTAGCTGGGTTATATTCGACACAGTTTAATCGTTATATTAAATTTGGGGAAACTACGGCCGCCAAATAATAAATAATTCAGCGTTATCGACACAGAAAACAAGAAAAATGGCCAAAAAGTGCTGACTAACTGCCAATGTTAGCTTACCTTTGCAGACGTCCGAGTCCGAATATGCGTCCATTCCTCCATAAATTATATTCCTTTAGTCCATAACGGTCCTCCGAACAAAAGTTGGCTTTCTAAACAAAAATAATTCAAGTTTAACTATTGTTATGTGAAGTTCATAACTAACTGTTCGCTAACTTCGTTGTCAAACTTTCAAACTGACCGCGGTTCTTCCGCCATTTTTTCTTTCGTCTCCTGGTTCGGCACCTTGTTGGGTGCGCTTGTTTTCGTCACCTCATTGTCTACAAAATAAAAATATCCCCGGTTTTCTTGTTTATTTTTTTACTCCGGGACAGCCGCTGTATCACACCAAGCGCTTCCAATTATTTTCTCTTTTTTCGTGAAACTTTATTGACACATGGATTGTGTACATTACAGATTTTCATAATAAAACTTAGATGTATTTCATAATATAAAAATAAAAATAATGTAGTAAAATAAATAAAATGTAGGGAAAAGGAAAAAACAACAAAAACTAAATCCTTCAAGGTCTGATAAACAGATGGAATAAAACTGAAATGACTAAATAATCTGATTTTGAGTTTTAAATGTTCAAAAATAGTCAAATATTTTAAGTATTTTAAATCGTTATCTTTAAATATATAAAAGTAGGGTTGTCTTTTAAACCAAATTGTGTGCATATGATGTTTTGCCACACTAATAATAGAGTTAATTATGTACTTTTCATCAGATGAGAATTTAGGATTATTAAAAATTAGTAATGTATCTATCTTTTTTTAGTGTGATATCGTTCTCTTCCTTCCTTGCTTCCATCCTCTGTAAATCAAACCAAAAAACAGAAATGACAATGATCTATTAACATATTTATTTGTTTCCCCCTCACAATTACAAAAAGTGCATCTGTTGCTCACATGAGGGAAGAAATGGCAGATATAAGCTTTGCAGTAGAAGCAACTATGTATATTTTGAAATAGTAGCTTGTAACTTGATTTTCTTTGGAATTATTTACCTCCGTGTTATTTTCTTTCTGGTTGTTGTGTATAGTTTGTTTGTGTTACCTTGTTGGCTACAAAACAAAAGTGTCATCCAGTGTATTTTTCACTCCGGGACCGCCCCTGCAGAACAGCATGTGCTCCCAGTTCAGACAGCCAGTGGGCTCCGTCATGCATCTTTGCAGCCAATTTAGGGACTATTCGTTATTTATGAGAGGAGAGGAGGTGGTGCAAACTGAGGGAGGCATGTCAAATAATTTTTAAGCACCGGGGAGGTACTTTTGTTTTTTATTTTGGCTTAGGGGAGAATACATTTGTATTTATTTTACTGATCCTTCCAATCCAATCCTTTTTTTGTCATTTTTAATGAAAGAATTGGGAGATTTTTTTTTCTTTAAAAAAATTTGGTGATTCTTACAGCACTCGGGAGGGACATTTGTTTTTTTTATTTTGGCTTAGGGGAGGGGCATACATTTTTTAAGGGCTGTATTTTCATATGAGATTGCTGTATTTTTATATAATAAAATATAAAAATAATAAAATAATTTTAAAAAAAACCAAAAACAAAACATGCCTTCATTGCTGTGTTGGATTTTCACATTTCCGACAAATCACGTACAACAAACACTTCCGTTAGAAAAAAAAGACCAACTCTGAGCTTAAAATAGGGCTACTTCATCAAAATTACTTTATTCTACACCTTATTCAAAATGTTGCCAAAAATAAACTATTTGCACTAACTTGCCAGCATGCACAAAAGGCCTGAAAAACAAAGGCTTTTTCAACTCCAGGATTTTGTCTTCAACTGTTAACTTCCAAACATCAAAATGTAGGTTTTTAAAACTAATTTATGGTCAGCTGCCCCTTCAGCTGATACATAAAGAACAGTCCCTTATTGCAAAATTTGGGGGTCTGTTTCATCCTCATCACGGCTCACTGACCGTCATTATGGAACCAGCATATCTCCACACCTCCGAGCACCCACCCAGTTCAGGTGCACAGAGCCTTAATAAGAACACAAAAGCTTGTGTTTGAAGGCTCCCTGTATTTTTCTGGCCCGCAGTCCTTTAATTATGATTTTACCTGCATGAGCACATTTTCTGATTGAAAGTTAAAGATATTAAAAAATATATCTACATCCCCATCTCACCCCGTGGTCTAATCCGAGTGTGTCGATAAGCATTTTATTATGCACTTTAGAGAATCTTTTAATACACATTTAATGTTCCTGGTAGAGTCATTGACCCGCAACACTGTCGAGATACTTTCAATTAGATAAATCAAGTGCACCTGCAGCATTTAAAACATTTAGAACTATTATACACAAAAACCACGCGCACACACTAATGCCCTGTCATTATTACTGCAGATAACTGATTCAAACAGCCTTTAATTGAAATACTTAGAAATTACAGTAACATTCATCTTCATCACTGTCCTGTAAAAAACCTTAAATCTCCAAAAACTTAACTTTTCACAGACTAAGAAAAACAGTTTTTGGATCTGTGATGCATTTTTAAGCTGTCAGTGTGTCAGTCAATGGGCTTAAAAGAGCAAAACACATATTTAACTGATAAAAAGAGCATTTATTCTTTGACCTTTTCCACAAATCATCAAAATTTAGAAATACTTGATTAAAATGAGCTGCAATGATTGATAATTTTTTTCACCTCAACCCTAGGCAAACAACACTTTGAGGCCAACAACACTTAAACACTGAGCCAAAATAATCATATAAGAAACCTTCACATATATATATATATATATATATATATATATACACACATATATAGATAGATAGATAGATAGATATAGATATGTAAGATGAAAAGCTTGTTTTCCTCAGTTTATTTTATTTTACATCCTTCTAATGCAGAAATATGTTTCTTAGAGCCTTTGTGAGGAAATGGCAGCTTCATTTAGTGAAAGAGGTCCAAAATGAACTTATTCTGCGTCCTGTCTGGGTTTCACTGGGAAATCAAATTTTAATTCATGGCCTTTTTTTGTTCATCCTGCAAAGAAGTGACAGCTTAATCTGATGTGATGGTCAAATGAACATTATCCCTGCAAAAGAAGTACAGGCTGAACATTATGCTCCGTTTTGTCAAGGTCTCATACAGAGAAATAAAAAAATTACTACTTTAATTCACAGCCTTTTGTTCCTTTCTAATGTAGAGCTGAGCTTCTCAGAAGCTTAATCTGATGGTGAAATTAGTGTTATATCAGCTAAAGGAGTACAAAACGAACATATGCTCTCCAGGTTTCAGCTGTAAATCAAAAAAAACCATGTTGCCCTTTAATTATTGACCTTTCTAATGTAGGAATTTGTTTCTCAGACCTTAATAGCATCTGCTGTCATGTTATTTAGTCAAATGTGTCTGTGCACATCATTCTGCAGCCCAGACGCCAGAAAAAGTGTTTAGATTTCCTGTTTGTGCAAACCATGAATATGTCATATTTGTGTGTTTCATACGTACAATATCAACATCTCTAAAATAAAGTAGTGCATAAGCTTCGAGACCAGCAAACAACAACAATAGTGATTTAGTGAGTCATTGCTGTTTCCAGCAACTTTTTAGGCACCAAACATGGGCGTGTGGTTGCGACCCATCACTGTTTTTCCTTTGAACTCTTCCTTTTTGGGCTTTAAATGCCCAAAAAGCAGTTGTTTTTTACCGAGACTTCTGAGACATCGCTACATTTGCTGCTGGGAAAATGGCACGAAAAGTGATTATTTTTCACCAGACATGGCTGCTTTTTCTGCCAGGACAGAGATTGATAAGAGATTGTATTTTTTGCGAGACATTCCTACAATCAGAAAGTTATTCTGTTTCACCAGACATCGCTGCTGTTCTTTCCAGGATAGTGTTGCAATTGTTTGTTTTTACAGAGACATTGCTGCGTTTTTACCGTCACAATGTTGCTTTCCTGGTGGGATAAGGCGGTTTCCATTTCCCCTCAAATTGTGCAAGTTGAAATTGCAAATATAAAATATGCCTAATGGAAACACGTCAATTTGGAAAAAAACGCTCGCATGAGGTGGTATTTCAGGTGATTTGAAAAGCCATATTTCGCAAAACTGCAATAGAAACACTTTTTTGGCTTTTATAGGTCACATGATGTACAACAAAGAGTCAAAATGTCGCTACAAGAAGTGTTAGAGGTGTTATTGCATCACATAACTCCTCAAAGTTGCCCTATGGGCTTAAGCCCAAAAAAGGTTATTTCAATCAATGCATTTAAAGCATTTATATACCTTTTACTATTTTTTTGCAGTTTGCAGGACATTTCTTGTTGCTCATTATGTTTTTTTCAGGTGTTTTGAAGAAATCAAACCAATTTTCTCAGGTTTCAGAGGAATGAATCCTAGTAAAGGTAGGTTTATTAGTCATTTAAAAAATAAAATGTTAAACAATGTTACCTTGATCCTGCTACATTTTGTGAGTTGAAGAATGAGCTGATTAAAATCACCAGCTATTATGATGATTTTATATGGTTGCTCGGGCATGTTGCTGCTGATGGCATCGTACAATTTTTGCAGTGCTGTTTTTGAATTTGCATGGGAGTTTTGTGTCCTGTCGGCTCTGAACAAGGTCCGCCCATCCAGCGCAACAGCTTGATCCAGGATGAAAAAAGACAAAACTGATAAAGGCATCTAAATTCAGCAGAAGAAAACTGATGTCAGTCCAGGTGTTAGAGGGTTAACTGTATAGTATGTTACAGTGTTTCAGGTGCTTGTTGAGTTAACGAAAATGTCACACAAAGCAGCAGAACATACGAATATGTTGGGGGTTTTTCATCCCAGCTGTAGTGTCACATCCAAGGCCACGGCCTCCTGCTGTTACCCCTCGGGACACACACCCAAAGATAACAACCCCCCACCCCGAAAAAAAAAAAAAACAGATCCACTCCAACCCCCCTGGAGGAAGATCAACAGCCAGGTGGTCAAACCACCTTGGAGAAGGTCTAAACACCTGAGGACTCAGAATCTCCTCTGCCTGAATGGGATGTGACCCAGAAGAGCGCGAGGATGTTGAGCCAGATGTTGAGGCGCCACGCTCCAGGGCGCGAACTCAAGTGAGCCTGAGCGAGCAAGTGAGTGACAGGCGGAGTGACGTATGCGGAGTACGGCCCTATATCTGTATGCGGAGGGATAAGAGCCACGTGTGAGCCTCTTGTCAGCACACAGGAGCTTTACCCTGATGTGCGTCCTTGTAGTCGCTCCGTCTTTTTTTCTTTCAACAGATGCACCGGTGACATCTCTTAAAAGCTGAGAGGCGGCTCAGTGAGAGGTTTTATTTCACACAGCTCCTCAGTATTAGGCTGAGGGGAGCTTGAAAGCTACCGAGGCTCAAAGTCTCTCAGTTCGCTGAGCCAGTCACTCTCAAATTGGAGGAAATGTAAATGACTTACATAATCAGTTCCCTCCACACACATACACCCCCAAAAAACTGTGAAGTCAGCGCTTAATAACGCTGTTGATAAGTGTGTAAAAATAGCCAAATATAATCAGTCATGTTCAGCAAGTCAATTTACGCTTTGACCAAGTGAGCAGAATAGAGCTGACATTTTCTGTGGCTTCTTCGGCTGCATAATGAGGCTTATCCCTGACCCAGAGTCATGATCATCGTGTGGGTGAAGTCGCAGCTGCTGCTGTGTATTATTCAAACCGTATTAATCCATTTCTGCATGTTGTGGATTTCAATAAACAAACAAAAAATATGCAGCGGGAGCGTGACTGTGCATACATTGGGCCCGTATATGTGCACAGGTATTACAGGGGCAGAGAGCGAAACAACGCCTCTATAGAGTGGATTTGTTTCACGATTACAGTGGATTTTTTTTTTCTCGTCACGCTGGATTATTCCAATTAATTTCAATTTCAGTTGGCAGCCCTTGACCGCCAAGACAATAGAATCTTTTTTCCTGTTTTATTGAGACAGATTGGCCAAGAGTGTTGCTGCCATCTACAGACTCATGATTACATCTCTTACCCCCCTCCTCCTGACACACACACACACACACACACACACACACACACACACACACACACAATGTAAACAGTCGAGGCGCTGAATGAAAATGGCC
The DNA here is from genome assembly GCF_026936395.1 of Plectropomus leopardus. NCBI lineage: Eukaryota > Metazoa > Chordata > Actinopteri > Perciformes > Serranidae > Plectropomus > Plectropomus leopardus. The sequence goes on along the minus strand of NC_142176.1, from coordinate 5,381,131 downwards.
TGAGATGTCTCTGCCTGCAGCTGAGGATGCAGAGCGTACATACAGAGAAACATGAGAGCTGATTGCACTAATGCCTCAAAATGTGATTAAATCGCTGCTCTTCTTCTATTAAGGAGTGTCGACACTTGTTACTTTACCTGCCTGTGTTTTGGTTCTGTTTTGTTTTCTGTTGTCTCATTTTTGCAAAAAGAAAAAAAAATAATAAATCGCCGAAGTCTTTTCTTTGAAAATCACCAAAAAAAACAAAATTAAAATAAAAGCCCTGTTTAAAAAAAAAACAAAACATGCCTGTTAACAAGGCATGTGTTCTTTACAATTGGTGATAAAATAAATACAAAGTACAGTCGTTTCTATTACAATCACCAAAAAAAAAATTAAAGAAAAAAATCGCCTTTTCTTAAAAAAAAAAATTACTTAAAAAACACTTTTCTTAAAAAATCGCCAAAAATAATCAGGATTAAGAAAAGTTAAAAATTCCTTTAAAAAATTGCAGTGAAATAAATACAAAACACAGCTATTTTGATTTGTATACCCCTCCCCTAAAGCCAAAATAAAAAGCATAAATCCCTCTTAATTTCTTAAAAAAATATTTGACATGCCTCCCCCTTTTTGCACCCCCCCTCCCCTCTCACAAATAACAAAAGTCCCAAGGTTACATCAAATTTTCAGATCTAATCCTGTTTTCGTTTTAAAAAAATAATATATATCTTAAAAAGCTATTGTATAGACATGAAAAAGAACTGATAAGGAGCATCAATGGTCGTTTTAGACACCGTATGATCTTTGAGATCTTTCTCAAAGTCCTTGAAAAGTCCTGGAAATGTATCGGTAAAAATATGTATGAACCCTGAAGCCGACTCAGAGCTACAAAGGTTGAGCTCCTCATCAAATGCTGCTGAATCACCTGCAGTGCTTCCCTGACATCGCTGCCTCTCTGTATGTTGTGTACACTCGCGGGTGTTGACATACAGTCGCTCAGTACTTCCTAACCTTTCCAGTATGTGACCTCTTCAAACAATCCAGTGTCTATTTGCAGCCGCTTGTCAAAGGTTGCATTTCTGTGCCCAGTGTGGCCAGTTAGCCCAAGCAGCGGTTTCCAAGGGGCCCCTTTTCTGTCATTGAGTAAACTGACGACCCCTGACTGAGTGACATATTTTATGTTTGTTTTACATTGTATTCACCGTATCTCAATAAAAACAGAACAACTGACAAACTGTGCAAATAACCCCACAAGTGAACGCAATGTCTGCAGGAAGTTTGTGATTTAAAAATAAATAAATAAATACAAATTAGGGATTTGGATGAATTTTTGATTATTTCCTGCCACGGGCGGATTAGAAGACACTGGGCCCCTGGGCTCAGACATGCAAAGGGCCCCACCACCTCTCATACACAGGATCAGGATACAAAGACTGTGGTGATCACGCATCTTTTTGTTTTTTTTTTTTTTTTTTGAGTCAATGTGATTGTTTTGTTTGTCTTAATGGATGTTTTGTGTCTTATTGACATCATTTTGTGTCTCTTTTTGATTGTTTTGCTCATTTTTGTGGTAGTTCTGTGTAATTGTTCTTTTTTAGTCGTATGGGTCTCTTTAAGGGCATTTTGGAAATTTTATTTCACTTTGTTGTCATTTTGTATTATTTTTATAGTTATTCTTTTGCCTTTTTGTAGTCATTTAGGTCTTTTTGAGATCATTTTTTATCTTACTGAGGTAATTTTATGTCTCTTTGGGGTAATATGTGTCTCTTTGTGGTTGTCTTGCCCATTTTTGAATTTTTGTCTCTTTGCAGTTCCTTTGCATCTCTTTGTTGTTTTCTTGTGTCTTTTTTAAAGTAATTTTGAGTCTTTTCTTTGTCAGTATGTGTTGCTTTGAGGGACATTTTGCCGGTGAAGGTCAGGGGGCCTGTTCAGTAACTCATTTTTTATGTGAATATTTAATCAGAAATGAGATTTCCTGATATTTTAGGGAGCTTTTTAAACAATTCTCTCCTGTCTGTGAGTTTTCTTCTCCCTAATTATTCATTGCTCTATAATCTGTTTGGTATTTTTAATAATGCACTTTTATAATGTAGGACGAGGCTTCGTAGCTGAAAGCAAAGGCTCTGTGAATAACGCTTGTTCTCAGGTCTTCACTTTGCCTTTATCCTTTAAGACTGATGTTTTTTAAGTTTATAACTTAAATAATAATCTTTAAAAAGAACTATTTCATTCCATATTCCTCACAGAAATGAATGAGATGTTGCGATGTGAGCCTACTGCATGTATTTTTAAAAAGTTTTCCAACACCCCCTAAAATTGTCTCATGACCTCCTGTGAAGATCTGGTGACCCCAAAAGCCCAGTTAGCAGTTTTTTGCATTTATGTGGGTCTAGTTTCTGGGGGTCTAGACTGTGCATGCTACAATCTCTTGTTCCAAACTCCAAAACACTGCAGTCAGTGTCAGTCCGCCTCATCACAGTAACGTTAGTTTTAAGTCGGATGTTCTACAGATATTTACTCCAGACCCAGCGGCATCTTCTTAGTTTCACTTTCACCCGATGTCGGCAGTTGGAGGACGGTCAGCTCACCTCCCAGTCCTCATGTTTACTGCTGGGGGCTGACACAAACCCTAAATTACGCTATGAATAGAGCCGTGTACGCGTGACCGCAGCTGTCCACGGACGTTCGCTGCGGAAAGTATGTCCGAGCCTTAATGGGGGTCGGGACTCCCAGGTTGGTAAACAGTGAGCTAAAAAAAGTAATTTCAGATTGATTGATTTGAATTTTTGAATTTTTGGGGGCACAAGGAGATAAAATCAGCCTGTAAATCACAAGATAAAAACAAAAAATAGAGCAAAGGCTGAAAAACATTATTTAGGTGATATTGTTTCTTCTCGACCTCCGGGATTTCTCTCACGTCCTCTTTGGGTGGTCTTGACCCACAGGTTGGGAACCACCATGGTGTTAATGACACTTATTTCCTTTTAGGAAACACTAAACTTAAACATAACTATACTTACCTAACCTCAACCTTTACCCGACCCCAGTGACGACAGGAACCGTTTTAGCTCGTGATTTATGTAACTGCTGCGAAGCCAAATCAGCAACAACAAACTCTGAACCTCAGCAGCCGAGACGTCCCTGGTCCGTGAAGTTAAAATTAAAAATTGTGTGTCACTTTGTAGTCATTTCATGTCTCCTTGTACTTCTTTTGAATGTCTTTGTTCGTGCGTCTTTTTGTTGTTTTGTTGTCTGAGGTAATTTTGGGTCTTATTGAGGTCATATTGTGTCTTCAAGGTAATTTTTTGTCTCCTTGTCATTTTGTGTATCCCAATGGTTGTTCTGTGCCTCCTTGTAGTTATTTTGTGTGTCCTTGTCGTTGTTTTGTCTTCTATGGTCATTGGGGTCTGTTTGAGGTAATTTTGTGTCTTTCTTGGTCTTTTTGTGTCTCTTTGTGGTTGTTTTTGACAGTTTTTGTAGTTACTTTGTGTCTCTTTGTAGTTGTACATTTTCTGTGTGGTTTTGTGTCCCTTTGTGGTTGTTTTTGGCCACTGTGTAGTCATTTTGTGTCTCCTTTTGTTTGTTTTGAGTCTCTTTCTGGCTGTTTCCCCTTTTAGTAGTTATTTTGAGTGTCTCTGAGGTAATTCTGTGTCTCCTTGTAGTATTTTTCTGTGTCCCTATGGTTGTCAGTCATTTGAGTCTCTCTTTGGTAATTTTGTTTCTCTTTGCAGTGCTTTTCTGACTCTGTGCCTGTTTTGCCCTTTTTGTAGTTGTTTTGGGTCCCTTTGTACTGTGCATCTTTTTTTGTTTTTTTTTTGTCTGAGGTACTCTGTGTCTTATTAAGGTCATGTTGTGTCCCTTTTTCTGTTTTCTTATTGTCATTTTGTGTCTCCTTGTGGTTCAGTTTTTGTAGTTTTATGTCTATCTTTAGTCTCTTTAATAAATTTGTAGTCATTTCGTGTCTCCTGGTGGTTGTTTAGATTTTCTTTGTAGTTGTTTTGTGTCTCTTTGTGACTGTTTTGCCCTGTTTTTGCAGTTGTTTTGTGTCTCTTTGTGACTGTTTTCCCTGTTTTTGCAGTTGTTTTGAGTTTCTTCATGACCGTTTTCCCTGTTTTTGCAGTTGTTTTGAGTTTCTTCATGACCGTTTTCCCTGTTTTTGCAGTTGTTTTGAGTTTCTTCATGACCGTTTTGCCCTGTTTTTGTAGTTGTTTTGTGTCTCTTTGTGACCGTTTTGCCCTGTTTTTGCAGTTGTTTTGAGTGTCTTTGTGTTACTGCATCTTCTTGTTTTGTGTCTCTGAGATAATTTTGTGTCTCACTGAGCTCATGCTGTGTCTCTATGAGGAAATTTGTCTCTTTGTAGCCATTCTGTTTCCTTGTAGTCTTTTTTGTACCCTTAGGTTCCCCTGCCTTTGGGTGACGTTGGGAACGAATGCCTGCGTGTTCCTCCGACTGTCACCAGCTGCAAACTGAAGCATAACTCCGTGTTGTCGGCACAGAAATCACCTCCCAGGAAAAAAGGTGGACAAGCTTTCCCCCCCGGACTGAAAATAGCATACCTCTCTGCTGTATGGGCCAACAGGTCGAGGTGCAGCGTGCGGTGACACGCGCTCTGAATGGACATATTGGAGGAGATATTTTGGAAATGTCATGCACTGGCATTATTGACATACCGCTTGTGTCCGCCTGTATGCGGGTTGTCACAGCAAGCGAGCAGAACAGGCAGGGGAGGCCCGCAAGGAGGAGGGAGATTTATTATCACCAGCGGGGCACAATTGGTCGGTACACACTGGTTGTTCAAAGGCTTGTCATAATTTTTGTCGTCTATTTAAGTCAAGCAACAAGCGAAGGCAGCGGCGGTGTCAAGAGCAGGACTCGCATTCCACAGATGTCTGCTGCTCGGTGGAAAAGAGCTCCGTTAAAACGGCCATGTGCTGAAATACTTTCACTCCAGTGGAAACTGCTGAATCCCCCCGTACGAGGCAAAAAAAGAAAAAAAAACACAACTCATCCGCTCATTTTGCCAGGGATGACTCAGCTTTCACGAGATGCGCTGTGAGAGCACCTGCAAGGGGTGACAACACACACAGATCTGACCACGTGTTGCACAGAGGGGGCATGTTTTTACTTCACGAGCTGAGAAATGGCTTCATTCACATTGTTAGGAGCCCCACCGGAAACCAATTAGTAGTCTGTAGCTGCGAGCTGACCCGTTGCCATTTGTTTTGGGGTTTTTTTTGTTTTTTTCCGGCTCATTACATATGGCACCCTGCACATTTTTGGATGAATTAATTGTATGTTTTTCACTAACAAATAGGCAGGTAAAGGTCAACATCTAGGTGATGTTTCTTATTGTGTGCACATTTAAAAAGCCCCATTTTCTCCCTTCTGAACACTTTGGGAAACAATATTAAAGGGACACTGCGAATTTTTTGGAGTGGGGTTGTGGAGTGGGTATTTATCCCCATGTTTTACATAGAGTAAAAGTATAGTTCAGTCTGGGACGGCCCAGTTTGGAGAAGCAGACAGGAGCCGACACAGAGGCTAAACAATATACAGCTGTGGAGGCGTCAGCAACAAAATGTAATTTGTCCACCTAAAAAAGTCACACCTGAAGAAACATTATCAGTTTAGAAGACTTAACAAAAAATACATAAATAATATTACTGTAAAATATTTTAAAGCAGGTTTAGAAAAGTTTTTTCTAATTATTTTTAACTGCACAAAAAATTATAAAAAATGTATAGAAATGAGTGTCGTTGCTAATCATTGACATATCACAGACTGCAATAATCCCTCTCCACAAAAAAATCTCCTGCATTTAGCATTTGGAAAATAATATTTTTTGTGTGTTTTCTCATTTAAAAAAAAACAAACAATGGCATTATGTAAACAAACTGGTTTTTAAAGGATTAAAATTCAGAGTCTGAATGAATATTAATGTACATTATTTTGAAAACTGTTTTAGAAAAGCTCTCATTTTGGGATTTAGAGGTTTCAGAGTAAAAAATTTAAAGGGGTCACAGGAATTAACAGTGTTGGAGGCAGCGGTAGACCAGCAGCTCCTGTGTTCAGCGATGGTAAATCACTGTTTTTCTACAAGGGAACACTAAATGATTGCAAAAAGAAAAACAAAGTAATGTTCCTTACTGACGTACTTTTGTATCCCCTTGTGGTTGTTTTGTGGTTGTTTTGTGTCCCTTTGTGTTTGTCTCTGTAGTTGTCCCGTGTCTCTTTGTAGTCGTTTTTCTCTTTGTGTTTCTTTGTCCCTTGTGGTTGTTTTGCCTGTTTTTGTGTCTCTTGTGGTTGTTTTGTCTATTTTTGTAGACAACTGATTCTTAGAGGTAATTACCTGTCTCCTTGTGGGTGGTTTGAGTCTCTTTTTGAGGTATTTTTGTCTCTTTGTGGTTGTTCTTTAGTTGTTTTGTGGGTCTTTATAGTTGTTTTTTTAGAAAAAAATTAGGGAAAGGTGAAGAGAGAGAGAGACATTATTGGAGGATAACAATAAAAAATAGGGAAAAATGTCCAGAAAACTGTATTATTAATAATAATAATAATAATCATGATTATTATTATTATTATTATTAGTAGTAGTAGTAGTAGTAGTAGCATCTTTTTTTTTTTTTTACTTTTTCTTTCTTTTATTGCAAATATTTCAGGAAATTTTTCTTGTAATTTCTTTCCATGTTTAAGAAATATCAAGCAAAATCTGCGTATTTTTAAAAGGGTTACAGCTTTTCTACTATTCTGACTTAGGAACAATTGTGTTGGGGGGGGGGTAATCCTCAGTCGCTGCTGGGTGTTTTGCACACACTCTCACCAGCTGTTTTCATCAGTGTGGTGTGGTGGTGCTGAAAGCCTGGCGGGTGCTGCCTCCCTGCGTTTGCACGCGGTAACTGCTGCAGTAATGACACTCGTGCACAGTCACTGTCGAGCATACATGAGGTCAAATGAGCTGGCTTCGCAGCCGGCAGCAGACCCATTACAGAGCCTATAGCTGTCATGGTATAGGTAATACAGTCAGCAGCAGCTGTCAGGAATATGGCTCACATCCCAAATCACCTCAATACAGTCACATTAGGGAATTGACTTTGGGTTAATACACTAATGCACCTGTAAGCTGGTGCCAATTGTGTAAGGGCCACTGGTTACAGGCACGTGGTGTCGTCTTTACACAATAATTGTTTTTTTGGCAGTTTTTGGGATGACACGACCTCATAACTATGAGGTGAAGGACGTTGCTCAGGATTTGTGCAGCTGTGTGTTGGATATAGAGTGAGGCAGAAATCGAACATCAAGTATAGTAAGTGTGCCCAGAACATCACTGGTCCCCATCTACAGAGCATCAGTGACCTCGGGGAAGTGCGGTGTCAGCACAGAGCACAAAGGATACTGAAGACAGCAGCCACAGTCTGTTCACCCTGCTGCCGTCTGGATACACAAGTATCCGCTGAGCCGAACCACCAGACTACGGAGCAGCTTCTCTCCCCAGGCTGCGAGACTCCTCAATTCCCCCTTTGACGGCAAAAAGATGTAGCAGGATTTAGGATCAACTTCAATTTCATTTCTTCTTAAACCACGTTTAAGAAAAATGACGATAAATCTACCCTGTACCTTGTGTGTAATCACCTGAAAAAAAAAGATTGCTGTGTTTTCGTAGACTGAGACGTTTATATCTACAGAGGGAGACGGTCCTCAAGTACGGAGACTGCCATCATGTTTCTACAGCAGCCCAGAATAGAAAAACTGACTGCGCTGTAGGGCCACTACAAATTCCCTTCTTCGCGACACTTTTGCATTTTTATACAGCAACAAACATCAGGGGCATCATGCTGCTCCAGTGTGTGATTTTAGACAGCATGCTGGTATCACAGAACCAAAAGAAGCACAATGTTTAACACAACAGCCTCTATTTTGACACATAACATGCACATCGGCGGCACTTTCTAAATGACAACATTCAATGACGAATGTCAATGACCATCATTTACCATCCCTGTTAAATGGACCTCGTTTCGTCCCCTCTTTGGAGGGTAAGAAGCTACTAAACATCACATTTTTTAAATATTTGCGGACATTTACAGCCGCTGTTTGTCTTCTTTGAGTCAGCTGCGTTTTCATATCGTTCACTGTAGTTGGCAGTGCCTCCACGGCGAGCAGCGTCAGGATTTTTTTTAAACATGCAATGGTTTTATTCAGTGTTTTTACTCATTTAAATCACCTGTTCAGTTTTTTTGGAAGAGGAGGAGACCTCTATGGACAATTGGGCTCCCTGTAAAAACCCGAACATCTGGATCCTAAGTGCTGGTCTAGTGTCCTGTCTCTGACGTGCTGAACACCGAAGAAACACTGATTTGTTACAAGAAGCTGCATGTTTTTAATCACTTTCTTTGGAAAGAAGAGGTTGTCTGTGGATAATTCAGCTCCCGGTAAAAACGTCCTGAATAATGAAAACTCTAACCAGTACAAGTTTCAGCTAGATGCAATCTGCAATCCTCACCACTAGGTGTCACAAAATCCACCTAAATCCTACACATCGCTCCTTAAAAAGTTATTAAAATATTGGTGTTTTTGTCAGTTGGTGATTTCGCAAATCCTAATCTGTCACACTGAATAAAAAAGCTATTTGTTACACTGTCAATGTTGCAAACTGTCGCCTCACTTTGCTGAGAAAGCAAAAAGAGCAAAATGGAAACTTTTGGTCGATCATGTTTATTCAAACTAAAATGATAATACCTGGATTATCACAAAGACAGAAGTACAGCAGATTAATTTAGTTTGGTCTTTGAGGCACACAGGAAAAGATCAACAGTGAGTGACTATCATTTCCTACCGATGTGTCTTGTTAAATACAATAATATACTCATGGTCTATAGAAAAGTAAAAACAAAATCTTCATTTACGAAAAACAATCTAAAAGGAGAGACATCAGTAGATAAGGCTGGAAGAGATACAGTAGGTCCTCACACAAAGTTACGGTCGACAACTTTGGCATCAGTGGATAAATCCCTTGTATAAAAAAAGAAGCAAACAAGAGGCACTTTCTTATGAGCAGTATTAACGGCATTGCTTGTATCATTTACATAATCACTTCATTAACATCAGCCTTTACGCCTCGGGGTTAAAAGGCGTCGCCGTGTCAAATGGCACCGGTTACGCTGTCGAGGAAAACTTGTGAACCTTCACTCAGCAGATAGTGTGTCTCGCCAGGTCTTCGTAACCCTCTGAAGCCTGGATCGACATCACTGTTTTCATTTTAACCTTTTAACTCTGAGCAATTTCATTTGATTTCTTTCTCAGAAACATTGGGGAAGAAATGTCCAGAAAATTGCATGATTTTGTAGATTTAGAGTACTATTTTGAAAAAAGATAGGGAAAAATTTCCAGAAAACTACGTTTGAAATCATCACAATTGCATATTTATTATGAATCATTATTACTCTTTAAGCACTTTCTTCCAGGTCATGTTTTTCTTTATTTGTTTGTTTCTTTTTTTGTGAGCAAATTTTCAGGAAATCTTCTTTTTAAAACTTTTTTTTAAATTTCTTGCAAATTTTTGAGCCATTTATTCCTAAGTTGCTCAGTGCCTCCTTCCTATGTTTTTGAAAGAAATCAAGCCAATTTGCTGGGTTTTTAAAGGTTAAGGTGGCAGAATTGATTAAGTATGTATCTACTGGAAATATTTCATAAAACTGGGTCGTCTTTGCAGTTAGACACAAATATGTTTGAAACTGGTGTTCCATGAGCAGAGAAAACAGAGAAAAAAACGCTTTTGCTAAAGAGATAGAAAACATACAACTACCAGAATGCACTGGGCTGCACAAGACCAATAAACACCCCCGCTGGTGGGTGACATAATCCAAACTCTGGTGAAGAGCAAAAATTTCGTCTCGTATTTTTAAACGGTAAGCTAAAATGTGTTTCTGAAATTTTTTTAGGCAAGATATATGCAACACAGTAACAGAATCTTGGTTTCTATTTGAGGTCAATCTGTAAAAATAGGCAGTGCTGATCAGGTTTTTGGCCTCTGTTTTCACTGTGGGGAGACAGTATTACAGCTAAACAGGGCACTAAAATATGTTTCTGAAAACATTTTAGACAGGAAATAGGCGGTGCAGTAACATAATCTTTATCTATATTCAATCAGAACTGCCTCGTTTTGTTGTCTGATTGGATTTTAGTCCAAGATTGAAAGAGAAGTGGGTCTGGCTCTTGATGCACTTATCTGATGCACTGCGGTGGTTGGCAATATAAAAATGCAGAATTACAGCCTGTAGTTTGAGCAACAGCACTGAGAGCCACAGAAAAGGACACTTTTGCTCAAGAGGGAGAAAACATACAACTACCAGAATGCACCACGCTGCACTGGACCAATAAAAACTCCTGCTAGTGGGTGATGTAAAGCGCCCCGGTCTGTCTGAAAAATTAGCTGCTGGTTGGCAAGAAACAATCTCATATCACAGTTAAACAGTAAACTAAAACAACAGCATCACACTGACAGAATCTGTTTATATTCGATCGGTGCTGCTTTGTTTTACAGTTTGATTTCCATTTTTTTGGACTCGTTTTCACTGTTTAGGAAACAATATGACGCCCACTTCATGTTCAAAAACTCTCGCCATTACAGCTAAACAGGGCACTGTTTAGCTGTAATAGCAAGAACAAAAATGTTCTGACAAACATTTTAGGCGATTAAAAAGGCAGTGATATTAGCATAATCTTGATTTATATTCAGTCAGCACTGCCTGGCTTTGATTGGATTTTGGTCTGAGATAGAGAGAGTGAAAGATGGGTCCGTCTCTTGATCCGCTTCTATACTCTTTGAGCCTGTTTAGACCTGGTATTAGCATGCGTTTTGGTGATATGAGTCGTCCACTTGTTATCAGATCACCTGAGACGCATGTTGACGCCAGGTCTAAACAGGATGTTTGTGTCCGCAGTGGCGTCATGGTTGGCGGGCATTACAGAAAAGCAAAAGTACAGCCTGCAGTTCGAGTTCGGGCAGCGAAACTCTGTTGGATGATGTGGGCATCTAGGCACTGGTTAGATTAAAAGGTAAGGTTACCGCAGTTCATCTACACGTATGACCCATGCTGTTTTGATACGAAGCTGATTGAAAATCAGGTAAATATCCTTAAAAACATGGTTCAAACACTGACATGGAGACACATAATAGCTCATAAGAAAGCACCTCAAGTGTGACAGAAAACATTCATTTACAAAATATAAAAAGTTCAAAAGTTTAAAAGGCCACTATCGAACAGATAATTAAAATGCATGACTGGCTGGTTAAGGTGGAAACAAAATGCTGCTGCAGTTGAAGAGGGCCCCAGAGGCAGGCTTGTTAAACCACGCTGCAGGGGAAGAAAAGCTGCAAACATTTCCTGCATGTTTTACTCCGACGGTCTTTACGGTGTTCTCGGGTGTAGCACCTGGTCTGCAAACAAATGTACATCGAGGGATTCGGAGTGGAAGAAAACTACAATGTTTTGAGTCGCAGAGAGGCTGTCCCGCACTAATTTACACAATCTGTGTTAAAATTCCCATCAGTTGCTCTCGGAGGCTTTTTTCTCACAGCGCTGTGATCTCAAAGATGTAGCTGAGACTGCAATTTGAGTGCCTAATTACTTAGAGAAAACCTTGTAGTGTTTTTCCACCCTTTGTTTACCAAAAATGAGATCCTCAGATGTGCGATTTGATCCCTCGCCAAATTTTCCTTCCCCTATGTGCAAGGCAAAGAAAAGAACCTATGGGCTATTTGAGTATGGCGTGTGGTGATGAAGTTACCTCCCTCACACACACACGTTTCTTCTGCTGCTGCTCCTCTTAGTACGGCTCTGCCTTTAGACTTCGATACAGGCAGCATGTAAACACCATCCCAATGATCTGAGGATTGGAGGGCGAGGAAGGAAACATAAGTATGGAAAATCTCCATGGATACACATTAGGCTTGGGTGGTATCACGGTATTAAGGTACACTGAGGTATTGAGAGCTCCAAAGGTATGTTTTTTTTAAATTAGAGCTCTACCTATCAATATTTTTTAATTAATCAAACAATTCTTTTTATGATAAGTAGACTAAAGTAACCACTATTTTAACAATCATCATTATTACTCGATTAATATAACAATTTATTTACCCAAAAACAAAAAACAAAAACTTGTCCCATTGATTTCAAAACAATTGTATTTAATCATCTTCTTTTAGGAAAAATGATAATAGAGGTATATTTAATTTAATTAAATGTATTATTCATTAATTTATAATAATAACAATTATTAATATTATTATTATCATCATGATTATTCTTTTTATCATTGGTTACAGTGTTAAGTTAGCAGCTTGCCCTCCAGGAAAATCATGCTCAGACTGGGCACAGCTTTACAGACACTTCTCTTTTTTATTAAACTTATTGTCAACTCATCTCTATTTATAATAATTATAATTACATATTGAAAATTATGTTACAAAATTATTATAATTCTAAAGCACTTTTTTCGGTTAATTTCCTTGGTTGTGTTTTTTTTTAAGTTTCTTTCTTCAAAAAACATATATTTTGGGTAATTTTCTGATATTTTTTAATTAATTTCGGGCTTATTTTTTGGTCATTTCTTCTGTCGCAGGTAATGGCCTTCTTCCCATGTTTTTGAAAGAAATCAAGCAAATTTGCTCAGGTTGTATCTTAAGGGTTAATAAGGAAAATGGTGTAACATCTGTGAAACATTTAGTGGGTTTCTATTGTGTATTTATTAATCTAAAAAGCTTAAAGTAAGTAGTGCACTCGCTGTCAGGGAAGGGGGTGTTTGGGGGTATTAGCACCACACACTTATATGGTCATTTCAGGAAAGTATGAAATATTACATACCGCCCAAGCCTAATAAACATGCATTTATGTCTGTTTCGTGCAAGAAAATACTTCAAAGAGTTTATTTCTTTGCCCACCTGTACGCAAGCAATCCCGACGCCCACCGCTCCGATGATCTTCAGATGGTCCAGGATGAATTTCTCCAGCTTGGTGATGCAGCCGCCCTAAATGAAAAACAAAGAGTGTCTTCATGTTGCATCAGTTGATGTGGGAGTGCTGCTGGAGTCTCACTGCAAACAAATGTTATGTATACAGTTCAGATATGAAAGCTCTTCTTTCTCTGCTACTCTGACACCGCACAATCTCGACACTGACACACTGAGACATGACAGAAATACTGATCCAGCTGCCGGCACTGAAAGTCCACCCTGTCGAGGGCCCCAGCACCCTTCATGCTCTCACCTCCACCTTGTAGATGTTGGATGGGTGGTCCCTGCGGCCGCAGAGCTCGGTGGGAGTCTTACAGCAGCTGTCAGGCACCATCCTGCTGTTTGCGTCTCTGGAGCGAATCCAGACGCTCTCAGCCCAGTCGGATGAACTGTTGCTGCCACAGCACTTGAACTGACGGGAGACAGAGGAAGACACATTTTCTATCTTTAGAATGAGGAGTTTTGATGGTTGCAAAGAAATATAAAAGAAATACAAAACATCAGAAGTTCCTTTATACCGAAAGATGAAACATTTTAATACTGCACCCCACACAAAACAAAGACAAGCAGAACTTGTTGAAGATATAGTTTGACATTTTGGGCTTTCGGTTTTCTTACCAATGGTTATACGAGGATATCAATACCACTGATATTTGTACTGTAAATATGAAGCTACAGCGAGCAGATAGTTAACGTGGCATAAAGGCTGGAAAAAGAGGTTAACAACTAGCTACTTACTAAAGGTAACCATGTACGCGATTATTCACTTGGCTGGAAGATAAACTCCTGGAGTCTCAAATTTATGAAATAGTTCAGCACACGACCACCTGTAAAACTACACTTTCACATTTTTACAGTTTCATGTTTGTATGGACTTAACAAAGAAGATTTAAAGTGTTAATTAGTGATATTTAAAGGCGTTGGTAGGCAGATTTTGTTGCCTTTAGGTTAGGGATGTCAACAGTCAACCTGTTAATTGGCTAACAGGTTATTGACTGCTTACTCATGCTGGTTTATAGGTTAATGTCACCACTCTTAAGTTTAACTCTGCCTCCAATAACAGGTGCATTATTACGACCTCCTTCATCATCGCCTCTTTTGTTGTTTTTTGAAACTTCGTACTCCGCCCACAGGGGCCACCCATCGGCTGTATCTATGTCAACATAAAGGACACACCGAAGAATGAGGGCAGTGATATTCATGACGTTTGAAACGGAGAACAAATCTACTTTTGTACATAAATGGAGTGTAAATGATCCCAAAGTGTATTTCCAAAATATGTGACAAAGCCAAACTGATTTTCGGAAAAGTTTAGAAGAAAGAACAATAATGTTGATGTTTGACAGCCCCGGGGCATCTCATATTAAAAACACCGAGCGTAAAAAATGAACTAACTGAAGTGTCGACTGCTGCTCAGATTTATCCGTTCCTTCATGTGCTGTCAGCTGGTGGAAGAAAAAGAGACGGTAAATTACAGCACGGGGTGCAGACAAGCCCATCATGCTTAGCTGAAGTCAGAGCGACTGGAATCGGATTTGTTTTGACTCGCCCTCATCACAAAAATCTCTAATCTGATGGGATGATAGGTTACCAAAACACTGTCCAATCAACAAGCCACATGTGAGTCCATGTGAATTTTTTCTTAGAAGCTCTGGTGCAGCAACTGCAGTCCAGTATTTTGGGTGGAAAAACAGAAGTGTGAGTGCACTTTTAAAGGTAAATATCAGTTGGCATTAAGAGTTTGGATTAAAAACTGGATAAAATCAGCCTCTGCCTTGTGAAGCTGGTAGTTGTATCCATCCTGGTAAGCAGACACTCACCTCCTGCTGCAGCTTGTCCACAGCCTTGGTGATGTGCTCGTGGGTGCTCTGTTGATACTTCTGGGTCATGGTGTCTCTCAGGTTCTGCTTCAGCTCCTCATTCAACTGTTCAGACACACAGACACAGACACATTCACTAACAGTCCTCTACATAGCAACACAAAGACGTCAGGCCGGCACAGAGCACGGCCGAGTGTTAAAACGAGTTGTAATTGTTGACTCTGCTGCTGATGAGATCAAAAGGCCGTCCTGACGAAACACGTCATGGGCAGCGGCTTCTGACAACACAGGAGCAGCTGAGGACGAAGGCAGAGGAAGGTGGTGTTTTTTTGTTTTCGAGACCGGTGGCAGAAAACCGCTCGCTGAAGAAGCGCGAGGTCTGGGGGGCTCAGTTTCTATGGCAACAAGCCAGCTGGGAAACCACTGTAAATCAAAGCGTGAAGGAGATATCAAGGGAATGAATGATGAAGAGAGGAGGGGCGGGGCGGGGAGAGATGAGAGACGGGAGGTGAAGACAAAAGAGGAAAGGAGAGGACGAGGAAGGGGGGCAGCGTTTCATTTTTACCTGTTGACAGTTCGGGAAACGCTGCGGCAGCGATGAGAAAACAGCAATTCAAGGTTCAAAATGGTTTAATAAGTAGAAACAGCCGCTGTGTGAGTAAACAGCATCATGTGGCGTTCCCCTGATACTAATAAAAGCAAACACGAGATCAAGCATCTAATGAGGTGATGGCTGTGAAACCATAGATACAGCTCTAAGCGCTGCAGTTCCAGTCCAACCTGGACCAGCTGGTGTCAAGAAAAGTAACAGCAGCAGTTTCGACCTGCAGACGTGTAAATGTGCTCCATCTGCAGGTGAGGAACGTTAAAGCATCTGCTGTTTGGACAAGGTGTGAAGGCAATGACTGCTAAAACTGCAATATTTATAGTTTAGTTTAGTTTAGTTTTAGGTTAAGTTTAGTTAAGTTACAATTAGGGCATGCAGTTTTAAAGACGTCTTTAAACACATCAGCAAGAGAAAGAGAGAAAAAGAAAAAGAAAAGAAAAGAAAACAAGGCAAAGCAAAGCAAAGCAAAAAACAAAACAAAACAAAATAAGACAAGACAAAGCAAAGCAAAACAAAAAAAATAAATTAGACAAAAAAAAGCAAGACATGCAATTTAAGGACTGGGCATATGGACGTACAGAGTGACATTGCAAAAACATAAATAACAGCATCAAAAAAAGAGTTTAGTGCTGATAAGTGTAAGTATGAATCATCCAATGTTTTAACTGGTTAATGACAGATCTATAAGTGTTAAAATCTCTGATGTAAAGTGGAATTACATTCAACTCCTCTGACGGACCAGGACGACTGGCTAAAAGAAATTTTCTGCAACGTGATGTTACAATCTCCTCTTATGGACCCCGAGTAACACGACTGTTAGTTCTTCAGCTCTAAGTGGTGGTGGAGCTCAGTCATGGGTCAAGTTTGCATATTTCATATATTTCATGGCTGGTGTTTGACATCTTCTACATTTTAAATTTGCAAAAAGTTTTGTTAATGAGTATATTTTTGCTGAATAGTGATGGGCAAAAATGAACAAGCAAATCTCGTAAAATTGTCAGTGTCGGCTATGTACTGTGTCAGCTTGTCTCACATTTAAGTGCTTGTGAATCCCTGACTTTTCCCACTCGCCCACTCACTGAGATTAACGTGGTGCAGCAACAGCACTGAATAAACAAGCAAGGACTGATTAAATCAGACTCCAGCCATGACCTCTGCCAGCCAAGGCCAGTGGTGCTTTCACATGCTCCTCCAATGGCGGTTCTTCTCACTTTGGTGTGTTCATGTGGAAACAACACAGAAACTAAAAGAAGACATGTTGTGTATTACTGCTCAGAGTGTTTAAACATTTTGTTGATGAAAAGCAAAGGAAATTAATGAGGTGAGAAATATGATTTTTAATGTTTCAGATTACTCTGACACCACATGAATGCAACGCAGGGATGAAACTGTAAAATGACAAAGTTGGTCCAGTCGGTGGGTGGTGCTTGTCACAAACAGTGCACTAAAATATGTTTCGTAAATCATTTGAGGCAAGTAATAGGAAACGCAATAACACAATCTTGATTCATATTTAATCAGAGCGGCTTAGTCTGACAGTTTGACTTCAGTTCACGAGCAGTAATAATAATAATAATATCTTAGATTTATATAGCGCCTTTCGTTCTTATTAAGTGCTCAGTGAATATTTTGGCACTTTCAGCAAATAAGAAATAAAGTATTTTTTTAAATATAAAGGTTACCAACTGTAGCTTTAAGGGCAGGGCTCCTTTGAGTGACAGGCTGTCTGAAAGGCGTCACCACAGTTTTTGCGTCTGATCCACCACTCGCTCCTTCGTAGCTCCACACTGCCAGTAAAATATGTTCACTTATAGCTCCAAATTCCAAGATGGTGATGGCCAAAGTGACAAATTCGAGGCTTTAAATGTGTGTTGGTGGGTGATTTACAAGTAGGTTTCATGAGGTGTTTAAATCATCTCGAAATTAAACGCAACTGTACAATTCTAATAACTGATTACTGGAGAGAAAAATAAAGGAACTGTGACTTAACTCATGATTTGCCAAGCATTTTCCAGATTTTTTTAAATTTTCCTTAGACATTCAGACACATCCGACAACACTCTGAGGATTTTTATCTTCCGTGTTGACAGACTTTCTTCAATTAATTTTTGACTGAAATACAGAGGACCATATCTTTGGAATGACCTTCTTCCATCACTACGATCAACATCTACGTTATTGTTACATCTAAAAAGGACTAGAGTTTGAAAATGTACAGCTCTTCATTGATTCATCTACAACGCATCTCAATTTGTAGATACACATTTTTGCAATTTGTGAATTTCTGTGAATTTTGCATAACCGCTTTGTCTTTAAACTTTATTTTTTCTTATTCTTTTTAATCAGGGTTCCTACAGCTTAAGGCAAATGGGATTTAAGACTTTTTTTAATGCCACTTGTAATTAAATTTAAGGCAAATTTTACAGAAGCCAATACTGAAGGAAACAGCATGTACTGGCATCAACTACTTAAGGTTAGTGGGATATTTATTTTATTTTTCAGATAGTTATTGTAACATAAAAAATGACTCTTGAAATGAAAAAAAAAAAGATTCCTAAAAATCTCCAAGCATTTTTAAGACTTTTGAAAGATTTAAGACATTTTAATACCAATCAAGGCCAATCAATGTGTGTTGGTGGGTGACTGACAAGCAGGTTTCATGAGGTGTTTGAATTAATCTTAAAATAAAAAGCACACGTACAATTTCATTATTATTATATTATATTCATATTATCATTATTATGATGATTGCAGAGAAACATAAAGGGACTGTAACAAAGGATTAAGTACAGAGGGAGGGAGGAAGAGTGGCTTTCGAGATTTTCGCAAAACTTAATTAACACAACAATCTTTTGCAGCGAGTAAATGAGTTGAAGCTTTAGGAAACAGGAGAGAGCGGTGGAGCTCAGCGACTGCTCGTGTTCGGATGAGTTGTGTATTATGAATGAGGCCGTTATAATGAAAGCAGTGCACCTCCAGACTGAGAAAAAGTCCTGTTGCTGAGCTACAAGCCACCAGGCTTTAAGACTAGTCTGGGTGGGAGTGATGCTGGTGGAGAGCGATGTCATGTTAATATTACACGAGTAAAAAAAAAATGCCTCATTTGCAACTACTGTTCAGTCAGCCATAACTCCACTGTTGGTTTTATTTAGTTTCTACATCAACTAGAGCACATGAGATAAGATAATCATCACTTGTAGGCACAACAATGTGCAGTATTTGTACTCTTCTGAGTCATTGACCTGTGTCACTCGAGTTCCTCGTTTCTATATTTTTGGAGGCAACAGCTCGTCTAACTGCAATTTAATCCAAAATCACCACAAAATGCTTCTAAATGACTCTGACACAGTGCATTCAGCCTTGTTATGAGTAATACTGGAGGCATTTTTCATTCCATTTGGACTAAATGTATCATGAATAATATGGTCAGTCTGATATTTGTATTTTTAATGGGCTGTCTCATATTTCTTTCCTGCAATCTGATTTATCGTGCAGGTTTTGTCGTGGTTTAAATTACAGCGCAGCAGATGCCACGCGGGAACTGAAACAGTCATCTCTGTTTTATTACAACTCTTCTGACGACGTGCTCAGATTAAGAGGTGCAAAACATGTGTCAAGCATATTGATTTTTTTTGTGTGTGGAGTGCATCAGAGCTGCTACACACAGACAGGTTTAATATAAGATGATGATTTTCTGTGTTCTGGTTGACTTGTGATATTTTTCATTTTTTACTACAGTATCAATAAACTGGATAATATATCAAAAATATGGAAATCAGAAGACAAAAAGCAGTACTCATGAGATTTCCTTTTGAATCTGCTGACACAGTCCAGTTACAACTGTATTTTAACTTCAAACAAATCCCAACACCTGCGCTTATTCTTCCCATATCTGTCAGCTGCTGCTCCGTCACTCCACATTACCATCCGAACATACAGTACAAATCCCAGCATGCATTGTAAAATACATTTCAAAGGACATTTTTTATAGGTCCGTTGGGGATTACCTGCTGGTAGTAGATGTAAGCCAGGACGCCAGCCAGGATCTCCAACAGGAAGATACACAGCAGCAGGACGAAGTACTGCAGACAGCAGAGGAGAAGAAAATACAGTTAGTGGATGTGATGAAGCGACAGGTGGCTCAAAAATCTGATATGGAAGCATTTAACGTCACATATGCAGCTCAGAGGGTGAAGTTTTGATGAAATACAAAAACTTTATTTGATCATGAATCCCTGTGTTACGTTTTAATTCGCAGTGTTTAACAGGGTGACGGCTGACTCACGTGAGCGGGTCCAGCACAGGCTGAGGGCGCATCAGCAGGTATACGTACAGTGCAAAATGTCTGTCCCTGCTAGGGCTGAGCGATATGGAATAAAGTCTGATCACAATATTTTGTTCATATCAGTCGATATCGATATGTATCACGATATACATCAAATCACTATTTCTGTCAAGCTAAAAGGTTCCCTTTTACTTCTAAGTGAGCTATGAAGATATTATAAGGTTCATTTTGGTTTAAATATTTGTATTCTGTCAGTCACTGAACATGACAAAAATACTATAGAACAGGCATCACCAACTGGAGGACCTATCTACTAAAATTTAAAGAGGTCCAGTTACGAAAATTTACTCCCAGCAAAGGTTCAAACCTCATACCTAAATCAATGTCAGGATTAACTGAACATTTTACTTTGATTGTGATTAAAGAACGATTATTTTGCTTTTTTTTTTGTTTTTGCCCTCATAGTCCACTGACACAGTTTGGTCCAGCTGATGAGTGGTGCTTGTCACAGACGTTCTCATTTTACAGCTAAACAGTGCACTAAAATATGTTTCGTAAATCATTTGAGGCAAGTAATAGGAAACGCAATAACACAATCTTGATTCATATTTAATCAGAGCGGCTTAGTCTGACAGTTTGACTTCAGTTCACGAGCAGTAATAATAATAATAATATCTTAGATTTATATAGCGCCTTTTGTTCTTATTAAGTGCTCAGTGAATATTGTGGCACTTTCAGCAGAAGAGAATAAAAGTATATTTTTTACATATAAAGGTTACCAACTGTAGCTTTAAGGGCAGGGCTTCTTTGAGTGACAGGCTGTCTGAAAGGCGTCACCACAGTTCATGCATCTGATCCACCACTCGCTCCTTCGTAGCTCCACACTGCCAGTAAAATATGTCCACTTATGGCTCCAAATTCAAAGATGGTGATGGCCAAAGTGACAAATTTGGTTCACTGTGGTGCTATTCTTATTTTAATTGGCTGTTCGTGTTGTCTGTCAAAACATGGCTGGAATGCGTTCTATCGACATTCTATCGACTACGTCACATATTTTAATCGAGGAAAAGTTATTTCGCGATTGATTGATTGATTGATTACATGCAATTTACTATAAAGAATGAAAGTGATATAAATATAATGAAATATAAATATAATGCAATCAACTGCAGCACCAAGTACAGCCTAAAAAGCTTCACAGAAGTAGGATGTATTGCAGAGCTGATGTTCTGGATTGAATTAAGATTGTCCAGGTGTAACTAATTTACTGGTTAATAACAGTGCAGATAACATGTACAACTTTGCCAGCCAATAAAAAGAGGCCTCACAACAGATGACAAAGTTTGGCAAACTGAACTAAAACTCTTCTGCTGTTTCTAATTTTTTGTTTATATTCAGCTCTTTTGTTCAAAGTTAGTTTTTATAAAACCTAAAACTGTGAAACTTTCAGTAATTGTTATTGTTCAGACGCTCTGTTCTGTTCCGTGAGGTCTGCTGTTTATCGTCGGTATCTTATTCGTGAGCAGGCCCATGGGAGTTAGAGGGAAGGCCTGCTTTTCGTGCCATGTTTCTGCAGAATTAAAGACAAGAAGAGATATTATCAGCCCCAAAAACCTTGACCCAAATTCCTCTGGCCTGCTGCTATCAGAGAGAGAAAATCAGGCCGTTAAAGTGGACTGGGTCTTTGATTTGATAGCTCGGGCTGATTAGGCCTGTGAGCGGCTCTGAGCCTGAATGCTGAGCAGACTCTAAGATGCATTTTGATGTTGTGTTGATAGTTTATGAAACAGAGAGAGATACTGAATACATAAGAAGGTCACATTTGTGTGAGGATTTGATCTGACCAGATCTTACACGTAAAGATTTCATACGTAGCATGTCTCACACTTGATGAATGATTAATTTCAGTTCTTCAAAAAAGTAACTAAACTGATTTAACATACAGTATGTTTGCTGACTTCCAAAAGGGAAATTACAGTACATAGCATTTTTGGGGTAACTGTACTCTAATAGAATAACTTCCATTTACTTTGATCTTTGAATTACTATTACTGTCCTCTTTGATAATAGTTTGGTACAATATACTGCCTCAGTATATGTCTTAATCACATCTTTTTAGCAATGTCTGAAGTATCCTTGACAGAGATGGTGAAGTCTTCATATAAAAGCAAAGCTGGAGGAAAGTAGTACTGCACTGCTAAAATAATCCAAATAAACATTTTCGTGGATTCTTACAATGGAAAATGTTTACTCTTTAATAATTTATCTTAAACCCTTTGATATCTGAAAAAAATGGCTTGATTTCTTCAAAAACATGTGAGGGAGACAAGCAACTTAAGAAGAAATGGTCCATAAAACAGCAAGAGATTATAAAAAGTTGCAAGGAAATTACATGAAAATAAGCCCAAAAGAGAGTAAAAAATGATCTCAAGAAAGTGCAGAATAAAAATTTGTTTTTCTTTTTTTTCTGTAACATTTTGAAATGCATAAGAATATTTTCTGGACGTTTTTTTCTCCATGTTTTAATTATATATATATATAAATTTTAGCACTGACGCATGTAAAGCACTTTGAGCTGCATTTTATGTATGAAATGTGCTATACAATTTTTTCATCATCATCATTATAATAATAATAATAATAATAATAATAATAATAATGATAATAATAATAATGATAGTAATAATAATAATAATAATAATAATAATAATAATAATAATATCACTATATCACTATAGAGACAATTAATAACATTTTTATTAATTTCGGGCGGCACGTTTTGCTGTTCTTTATGTTAAAAATAGCTGATGGCAACCAAAGGCCAAGAATTGGTTGCCAATTTCTCAGAATGGTTCCCAGTAACAACCTGGCAACTGCTACTGCTGGTGCATAACAGTTAATCTGACTCTACCCCACACTTGTAGTCTTTTCCTGTGCTTTCTCCTTCACACACACACACACACACACACACACACACACACACACACACACACACACACAGACACACAGCAGCATGTTTCTCGTGCTGATCCCACTGGCACAGTGATGTGTACAGGGTGTGACAGAGAGAACCTGTTGTTGGCTGTAGAAACAGAGGCGTCTGAATTACAGACTACAGTGACTCCAGAGGACTCCTTCTGATCTCAGGCACACACTCTCTCTCCGGCAGACTCATTTTACGTCTGAGCTGCCATTCTTCTCCCCTGTGACTTCAGGGCACAGTGTAATTACTGCCAAACGACTCTCAGCAGGTTCATATGCACAGCGCCTTTTTTTAAAGCTCTACATGGGCTTCAGACGTCCTGGCTAAACTACAAAATGTCCAACATCTCGGGGTAAACTCATTTTGCTGAGGCTGTTAGAAAATATCTGAACAGCTTCCGTTTGTGTCCATCTTTCACAGCAGCTATATAACTTTCCTCCATTGTCCAGTGAACATAAAGGTACAACATTTAACTGCAGCGAGGATGCAAACACATTTGTATGCTGCTCTGTGTTTCTATTTCAGACTTCATTAGAAGTATACTGCTGCCTTTACAATTACTGAGCGGGTGGGAGTTTAGAGTCACACTGAAGGTGACTTTAATCAGACTGATAACTGTTGGACACGTGCTGGGTTTTGAAAGGAGTCCTGCCTCCTTTTACCGTACGGAGAGCTCTCTGGCCACATGCAGCTCATCAATCAGAGCCTTAACCTGTAGTCAAGTCGATGCAGATTCTATTAACCTGAGTCCAACAGCTGCTGATTATCAAACTAACCTCAGCTTCGTGTGTGGCCGCCGGTGAAACGTGTTTTTTCTTCACACAAAGTTTTAAAACAGAACTTTATTTTATCATAAGACACAGCAACATGCTACTCTTCATTACAGGAAAGCAAACGCCCGATATAATCAATCAGTCACCTGCTGAGCTGAAAAAGGACTAGATGACGGTTCAACACGATGGTACCTTTGCTGTCTTATGTCGTAGCTTTGCTGGTTTTTCGTTAAAGCTAGGGCTGTGCCATATGGAGAAAATCATCATCATCATCAAATCATTATAACATTTTTGACTAAAAACTCGATATCAATATGTAGGGCTGGGCAATATACAAATATTATATCGTATCTAGATATGAGACTATATATTGTCTTAGATATTGGATATTGTTATATTGTCATATGGAATAAATGGTTATTTTTCGGATTTTAAAGATTGTATTACAGTAAATCAATGTACTTTTCTCAACTTATCACAGTTCTTCTTGTTTCAATATTTGCTTTTCCCCACTTAGTATTTACAGCTACATTACTAATGATTATTGATCAAAAATGTAATTGTGTTAATATTTTTTCAAATTAACAAAAGTCATTCCTACAATATTGTTATATCAAAAAGGAATTAAGTAAAAATAAATTAAATAATTAAATAAAAGTTGTAATGTTTCATTCTGTCTTTCAGTTCTAGCATTAATTAAGTGCTTTTGAGGAGATTTAAAAATATTGAGATATATATCGTGTATCAAGATATAGCCTAAAAAATATTGCAATGTAATTTTCAGCCCATACCACCCAGCTCTATCAATATGTTTACGATAAAATCACAAAAAATAAATCAATCAATAAATCAAAAAAGTTCCTGATTAATATCTGTTTATCTAATAATCAACTGATTGTTTTACCTCAACATCAAATCCTCTAATAAACCTTATTAATGCTACAAGGAATATCTCAAAATATGTGGGATATTAGTTTAAGGATGACTAATATCCCAGATGTCTAAACAGAAGTTTTAACTTAGAGTAGTATATCAGTTTAAAAGTCAGAAAATATTTAGAAAACACGAGAAAGAAAATGAGCAGAATTTAATCTATTAAAAATTTCTGTTAAAATTGTTAAATATTGCCTGGAAAAAACAAAAAACAAAATTGTATAAATTACAAGAGCAATTTAAAATTATTAAATCACACCTTTAAATTACCAAATAGCATTATAAATAATTCTAAATAGTGTTTTAAATTCTACTAAAACTTCTCAATAAATAAAAGATAAGACATTATAGGTTGGTTGTTTTTTAGGACAATAAATCTATCAATAAACCACAATCTCATAAAATATGTATTTTCAATAATAAGTTTAAATGACTACAATTTCTGGTGCTGACTCCAGAGGGTAGCAACTGATTACACACATCCCTAAATGCTACATACAGTTTCTTGTTAGATCTAATGTAAATTGTGCTGAAACATGACTTAAACTACTGTTCAACCTATTAGTAGTAAAGGTGAGGTGAGATTTAATTTTGGGGTCTTGTTTCTGCCATGTCATCTCACAAATATGTCAAAACACATGAGAATCAATTCACAAAGACCAGCAAATGTAGTTGGATGTCATATTAAAAAATTAAATAAAAAAGATAATCAGTTAGATTCATTACAGAATAAAAGTGAGACGTCAGCTGCAGTTTTATGATTTGAAAAGTCATGAATAAAAGATTTTGGATGAAGACGTTCGGACGAGTTAAAAATGCAAATGAAGCTAAAAAAGATATCGAGCCATGAATTTGCTTCTTTTGATGGGCAACATAAAATCAGCATCACACACACACACACACACACACACACGCAGAACTCCATTATGTTCTCCATCTTTGGCAATCTCTTGCGATCCCCCCTCCCTCCCTCATGACAAGTTCATTCCATCGCTGTGATTCATGACTGTGATCTCAACTCCTCAAGATGCACCACGCATTTAAAAAACACACAGAAACACACACAGAAGGTGTGCACAGACTTCAAACTAAACATAACCACTTTACTGAACACTATAGACCATATAACCTTTAAAATCATCAATCACTCATCACAGTTATTTACTCGCAGAGACGCACGTACTGGCTATATTTGTTATTTAACACCACGAAGAAATAAATGGATGTTTATTATGCTCTTTCATACAACACTGTACCCAGAACTTATCATCTCTCTTCTGCCTCTTGTTGAAGCCTAAAGGTTTGTCGTATGAAATGAGCGATGATCATAACTAAGTCATGAAAGACTCGTCAGGTTGCAGGACAGGCGGGCTGCGAGCTGAGCAGCCGACACAAAATGAAGTATGAAGCAGCGCCCTCTTTAACCTCAGCAGCTGCTGAAGCTTCGCCAGCCTGTTGCCTCATATAAAGAAAATTCAACAGAAACAATGAAACACCAAATACAGTAAGATAAGAAAAAACAAATACAAAGTGAAATGGAGAGAAAATAAAGGTGCTAAAAGACAGATGGTGAAACAGAAAGTGGAATATGTGCTTCTGGTGAGTATTTGTTCCTTTAAACTGCTGGACTGATTATAAAATCCAATACAGTCACATATTTAAAGGAGCTCAAGGCCCAAGGGTTGAAAATTATTGTTTTTGTGCTGGTTTATTATTTTTCTTCAAAGCGGTTTTTGCAAATTCAAGTGAGACAGTAAATCATTGAGACGTGAAATTTTCTCTAATGGCTGTAAGTTGTGACAAAATGTTGCTGGACAAAAATGACCCCAATCAGCCTGATGATGCTACATTTACAGGATAACTTTAAGAAGTCGTAAGTCCTGAGCCATCCGATTTACACAAAAGTTGGCACAGACATCCATCTATAATCACTTTACAAATATGCCTTAAAAAACACTTATATCTACCTGACTAATTTTTCCATTTGGAAGTTCTTGAAAAACACACTTCTGACAATTCCTAAACCATAGATCTGATTTGTATCAAATATTTTGTTGATCAATATCAAATCAAGCTGACAAAAAGTTGCATAAAACTTGTTATCTCACTGCATTTTGACATATTTACCAACTTTAAAGGGGCTCGAGCGCGCTGTGGCACAAACTGGCTTGTTTGTAAAGTCAGAGCGCTGTTGGGATGTACTGTTCAGTTATCCAGAGCTGCGTACTCTGGGAGCGACAGAGCGCACTCTGGGAGTGACACTCTGGGAGCGACAGAGCGTCACTCTGGGAGCGACACTCTGGGAGCGACACTCTGGGAGCGACACTCTGGGAGCGACAGAGCGCACTCTGGGAGCGTCACTCTGGGAGCGTCACTCTGGGAGCGTCACTCTGGGAGCGTCAGAGCGCACTCTGGGAGCGTCACTCTGGGAGCGTCACTCTGGGAGCGTCAGAGTGCACTCTGGGCACTCTGTGTGGGGAGAAGGAGCAGTAAAGTGCCGAACAGAGCGAATGTGTAATAAACTTAACAGTTTGTTAATTCGTGGATAAATAGTGCATCTTTGGCTTCAAACAACAGCTCTCTCATTTTAGTGCAGAGCTTCAGATTGGATTTACGAATGTAGCCAGAGTCAGAGGGCTGGAACAGATAGAGCTGTACCACACCGACTCTGCTTTGCTCTATGGCTGTCGTGGAGACGAGAGACAGATGACAAAGGCGGGATCCAAGAAAGTGTCAATCAAAACGTGATTACACCCGCACAGTCTGGAGAAATGCTATTATCCTCTAAATAAGCACTTTTCAACTCGGTATTCTAATAGTTGGGAAGATTTATTTTTAAATATTTTTGCAGATACTTAATGAGACACTTGGTTTTGATATAAAATGTGCATTCTTACTATTTCAAGCCACATTTCCAGAGGCTTTAAAGAGAAAGGCAGAGAGACACACTCAGACTTGTAATTTGCCGGGTCAAACTGCATGAAGTCAGTTTCTCCACAGGTGGATCCAGACTCTGGTAGGACTGCTTTCCATCTGGCTCTGTCACTTGATAGGAAAAAGTTTCTCCCTCCTCTCCCTGAGTCATTACACTGTTCTGTCGCTTTTCTCCCACAAAACAATGAAACTGTGTGTTTGCAGACACACACACCACACCCCTCTTCCTGTGGGAGAGTTTTCTTCTTTTTCTCTTTGTCTCTGTGACCTCGCTTATACTTTCTGTAGTCCAAACATCACTAACAGCCTCACAGAGAGTCCGATACGGCCTCTGCTTTAATCTAAAGGCCGCTGCAGCTGGTTTATTTAAGCCTTACTGCTGCACAACTTGTGACCTTTAGGTTGCAGACAGTGTAGCCAATCACTGCGGCTCTCGTGTACTCTCGGCAGGTACCAGGCGCTCTCCACACACAAGAAAACAATTACTTTACCTCTCTCTCCACACCACCACTCTGCCCTTATGTTTGCCCTCTTTAACAATCTCGATAGCATCTCTCCTTGCCGACAAGTTCATTCCTTCACTGTGATTCATCGACCTAATCTCAACTCATCCGGATGCGCCGAGCGTTTCAAAACTATACAACATACAGGACCAGAGGTGGTGAACACACCTGCATTTACGCACAAGTGCTGAGCTATAAATCAAATATTCTGGACATGCTGGGGACTTCATTTATTGGGTGCAGATCAACAACTGAGGTTTTGAAGCCTCAAAAAAATTCCATAAACTGGTTGCCTTGGTTTTGTTGATTTTCATCACGAACAAAAGCAACAGATACTTCCTTAAAAATCACAACAATTAAAGAAATCTCAGTCTTGTTTGTGTACAGCATATTAACATTATAATTAGCATATATTTTCACCTACTGTCTTTGAAGATTTTCACCCCTCCAAAACTGGAATAAATACTTTTGAATCAAATGAAACTTGTTTTGCCATTTTACTTTTTCTTTTTTAAGATTTTAACAAAAAATATATTAAAAGGAAAGTTCACCCGCAAATCAAAGACACATGTGTTTCCTCTCACCTATAGTGCTTTTCATTAAATTAGGTCGCTTTGATAGCTGATAACTAATTGATTAACTGTTGTCTGATTAACTGTTGTGCACGAGAGACTTGTTCTTGTGACAGCTCGAGATGTAAACCTCGACTGAGCTGTAAAAATAGCGAGCTCAGCGATGTTAGGTGAGCCAGCAGATGCACGCTTCCTTCTGGTGTCATTTAGTTTAAAGAAAGTAGTTCCTACATAAAACTGCTCACAGCAAAGTCTGTGGATTATCTTGAGTAACCAGGTCATGACTGAAGCCGATATCTCCAACACTCTGCAACTCACACCAAAACAATTTATAGTCTGATAAATAGCATTACAGATAAGAGGAAAAATATGTATTTTTGATTTTGTAGCTTTAAGACTAAAACAGTAAGTCTTCTTGCCCTTGACTGAGCATTTCTATATTTTCAGACTACTAATACAGATATTGGTGCAGCTGTCCCAAACATTTACAAGGCTATTTTTTGTCGTACTGAAATAAGCACTGACGTATGAGACAGTTGTTACATAATATGAACTGACCAAAGATAAAGATCACAATGCCTTTCTTCTTTTATTTTGTTGGCAAGAAGTTAAAAAGTTTTTGCCACGACTTTGTTCCAGATGCCATCCTGGTCCTCTGGAAACGTCTTCCTACTTCATGAATGCTACAAATAAACACACCTGGTGGGAACTGGCTATATTTTGGCATCTGCCTCGTCTAAAGCTGAAAATATCTGGCTGTACCGAAATCTTGTGGACACGTCCGCGGTGAAGAGTAAACAATGCCAAAGATGACGCATCTTCTTGCAAAGCTGATACGACACAATCTTTGAGATGCACCCACAGTGGAGAGCATGCATAAATGTACCATGCTATAATGTTTGCATGGAGCCTGAGCGGTGTGTGAACAGGACAGTGTTTCTGTGAGTTTGAGTGCAGATTTAGTGCCATGCAGGTCTCTGTTGGCAAAACCCTCTGCTGTGTGCAGAGTGTGCCAGAACAAATATGGGCACACGCTCCGACTGAATCAAGTTTTTGTTTTGTCTGAACTGAACCCAATCGTGGCTGACACCTTGGCCGCCGTGTGTGTGGCACCACGATGTCCTTCTAACAACCTATTACTTCTGGAAGTGATATACAGTGTCCCACATTTACTTTTTGGGTGGAAAACAAAATCTATTGATGTGCCAAGAAAGACATCAGTAGCCAAAAAAAGCATTGGCATTCTACTATGGAATATGCAAACCTGTTTTCTGTTTTTCCAAGAGTTTTTACCTAAAATTCCCTCTTTTAGTTCTGCAATGGATGTTAATTTTTTGGTCTTTTATGGATTCACATCTGCTCATTATCATTACATGAGAAAAAGGTTTTGTCTTCCAACATTTCACTACCTAGCCATCTGGCTGGAGACAGGACAGAAAGTTTGCCAGTGTCCATGTTTCTGCTTTATGTCGAACAAAATAACAGCCGCTGAATAAAAAGCCTGTGTGATACTGAAGCAGTGTTTTCCTTCGTGTTGTACCTGGGCAGGTGGTGGTCCACGAGGGCCAGATAAAGTTTAAAAACAGCACATTATCTGAAAAAATGTCATTCCCCGAGGCTGTTTGACTCTTGAATGGTAAAACTTTGGCACTTTAAGGTATTCAGTTTCCAGCTTAATTTGGTATTTTGTGGATTTTGTCTAATTTATATATTATGGGGCTTTTATATATTGTAATGGTTCTTGCATGAAATGTTAAACTTTTGGCCTTTCATTAACACGACAACAGCGTTTTGATGGCCTGGAAATGCAAACTTTTGAAACCTGGTTCCAGAGTGTAATTTTTTGAAAATGCAACCCATTCTGTCACCGTGTAAACTGTCAATGCTCAGATCATGTGAGAACGGCGACGTCACAGCCGCACTTTGCACGTGGTGTTCTTTTATGGTTCTCGTCTAAAGAAAAGACTTTTCTGTTTTTAGTAGGGCTGTTCTCGTCTTAACGTGGCCTTAGTTTGGTTTCTGGTTAAAATACGATTCAGTTACTGAAAAATTTGATTAACAATTTCAAATGGCTCTTGTAATCAACGCAACATTTTTGGGGACAATGCTTAACCTTATAGTGCTCATTTAAAAAATGAATTAAAAAATGTTTTTGGCTTTAGCATTTATTAGTTATTGGACAGAGAGAAGGGATGACATGCAGCAAAACATGCAGTCAAACCTGCTTTTGCTGCGCCGAGGACATGACCGCCGTACACGGGGCGCCAGCTCTACCAGGTCAGCTACTGGGCTCTCATTATGCTCTATTTTGAGTGTTTTCCTACTTTTAGACTAGTCGAATAAACTTCAAAAGTCAGAGAAATAAGTCACTGGTAACATCCCTATACAATACAGTCAAAAACTTTAGTCAATTTTTTTTACCATAAATATTGAGTATGGTGTTACTTTTTTAGTTTACATTAAAACTTTTTTTAGCATAAGGATTATTTTTCAAATCACTCACAAATCAGCTAAAGCTTCCCCTTTTTTTTCCTCAAGTGAGGGTGGTGGTAACAGAAAAAAATAACATCACAAAAAAAAAAAATCTGCTTATATAAAATACTTTTTTATTATCCCACTGTTTGTGTTTAGGTTGCAGAGAACAAGTGATTTCTGTTTCACACACTTTAACATTTTGACAAGTGTGTGTGCAGCTTCTATTATCTCTCCACCCTGATGTGATCTCTTACCACTCGCAGTAGCTTCCTCTGCTCCCTGAAGGTGGCACAGCAGCCCAGCACGCCTGTTACCATGACGATGGCTCCAGCCAGGACCAGTATGTAGGCGGAGGCAGCGTAGGTCTTGGAGGAGAGGAGGCTGATGTAGTCGCTCTTCTCCACCAAGGTCCAAACGCCCACCGCCATCACAACGCCCCCTGCCAACTGGGAGAAGAGAAAACGATAAGAGTCCGATCCCTGACAGTGACTGATACAAAAAAAGACTCTAGCCCCCAAAAGGACACACTGTACAACACCGAGGAGACAAAACTTGAAAGTGACAAAGAGGTTTTACTTATTTATCAACCAAGTCAGTTTCAAAGCGACAAAGGAGGAGAAGTAAATGCCCATCACTGGTTGACTGCGAAAAAAATGACCCACCGCTGCAACACGAGAAAACCTAATCTGGAATCAGTTTATGTTGCGATATAATTGTGAATAAACTGAATGGAGCTGCTCAGGTCAGCAGTGCAGGGCTGTCACTGCTTCTGTGACAGGTTTCATCAAAATATAAGCTGTGCAGTGTTGTAATAGACCATGCCATTATGGTTGACACTATTCTGACTCTCACCTTTTTTTCCTTTTGTTGTATTGTTGGATTTAACTTTATTAGTTACATCTTTATGTTAAAAAGATATATATATATATATATATATATATATATATATATATATATATATATGCATTAATTGCAGCCTTTAACTTTGCTCTTTTTTCCCAACTTTTTGGTTGGGTAATGGGCATTTTTTAAAGGTTTTCAGTTGCGGGACGTTGAAGGAATTTTAAAACGTCAAATGAATCCTTAAACCCACTGGACAGACTAAACCAGCAAAAAATCAATGCTTCAATCCATCATATAACAAATGTCATTATCCAAGATAGTGGTTTAAGAGAATATGAGGAAAATTAAATCAGCACAATATCACTGTGACGAGTCAGCAGATGGAGCAGCACTGCAACAGAAATCTGTCATCGTGCCAAAACCGTCAATCTAACAGCCGGCCTAATTTAGATTTAATTTATAAGGGAAGACGATGGCTTCAGAGGATAGTCTGAGTCAGACTGTACCACACCCAGAGACACTGAGGCAGGAAAACACTCACAACAACACAGTTAAGCAAGATATTTCCATCAACACTTTAACTTACTATTACTGTTAAAATTAACAACAGCACTTTTTCTTTTTTTCTTTTTTAATTTTCTTTTTTTTTTTTAGGAATGATTACGTATATGTTCATTATTTCAGGATTTTTGTTTCAGTTCTTACTTCCATTACAGTCCAAAGATGCAGTTCAAAAGCTGCACATTACAGATCTATCTATCCAAAAGAGTCAGGGATTTCATTTTTTTTCTCAAATCAACAGCACACGTCATTCTGTCACCATCTGCATGTGAGATCAAAACATTTTTTTCCCATTTAAGATGCTTTTAATTTACAGAGAGACTTTTTATCATTTTAAAAAAACATCAAACGTGACAATACTAAACAATAAAAAAAACCCCACACACACATAAAACATCTCACAGCTCTCCAAAACCAGCCCAGCACTGAAAACCACAAACTCGAGAGGCAGAATGGGGTTCAGGCTTTATAGTAATCACTCCATGTGGTGGACATGATGCTCCCTGCAGCTTTACCTGCTGTTAAAACTCAATGAACCACAGGAATTAGTGAATCTTATCCTAGTGTAAATGAAAGCCGCACAAGGAAAATTTAAACCTTGGCGACCTCCAGTGGCAGGAGGAGGTACAAACTGGAGTATTTGAGAGCGTAATTGAACCTGAATTGTATGTGTAATATGTCTGTAAGTATGTTCATCAATGAGGCCATCAGGTGCATTTATTTTTCTTAGCAGGTAATGATGAAAAAACTTTTTCTGGTGGGTGAAGGGACACATTTTTTCTATTAATTTATTTCACGTATCAGTTGTGGTCACTTGTCGTTTGTTTATTTGACATGGTTTTAACATTTATGAGAAGAATATAGTGAATACATGCCATCTGTTGACCAGAAGATGTTTTTTTCAGCAGCTTCATGCAAATATCTACATATGCAATCATTTTTTCTGCATTTTATTCTTATCTTTAATTGGTGCAACAGTGATATCCATTACCAAAGACATTCTCTCAAAGTTATCTCCTTAGCCTTTCAGATTACAAGGTTTGTTTATATTTGCAAACACTGCAGATAAGGATTAAGGTCTGATGGCCACTCGGGTTTATTTTCCACCTTCAAGTCAAACTTATCTGGAGCAAAGCTGTTGGTGCATGAAATGTCTGAAAATTGTGATTGTGTTCTAAAAAAGTTTCACTAATCCCAAACTTGTAAATAATTTCAACCTACAACCTCAAAAGGTTTACCATGTTACACACTCCTTCAAATGAAAACACTGGAAATAATACAAACAGAAATTTTACGTCAGGTTTTTACTTTACAGTGTTGACAAGTTGACAAGGCCAAATTTAACATGGCCAAACAAATCCTTAACTATACTTTGAAATACATCACCAAGGGGAAGACGCATAAACATTATGATTCACAACTAAAACTGTAAGTATGTAGCATAGAGAGATAGATGCATATGTGTTCTTTTTGTCAGATTTATTCATTTCAATTACGAGTAATGAGTGATCATTTTGCTTTTTTTTGGTGGTTTGTTTTTTGCCCTCATAGTTCACTGACACAGTTTCATTTGACCATGGTGTGTTGGAGTGTAATAAACATATGATTTATTATTATTTATTAAACTTTCCAGCCTCATATAAAAAATTAAGAGCTCCATCTTTAACACATTGTGCTGATAAAAGGCCAACCTCTCCTGACTGCAGGACTCTGACTTCAACTTCTGTGAATCTTCAGTGCTATTAATCATTTGACTTACTATTTTAGAGTAGGCCTACTTCTCCTATAGCTGCCAACAGCCTGCCTACATTCCCAGTTAGAGAAAGGGTGAAAATAAGATCATGTACTTGTGGCCCCAGGCCCCCAAAACATTACATCTGTTTATGCCATATGCCACATTAGCATTTTATTACAACTTGGCCACGGGTCCAGATAGGACGAGGTTTTGGTCCGGGTCCGCACCGCGGTCCGCCAGTTGGTGATGCCTGGCTTACAGATACATGTGATGGATCAGTGGTATGGGCGCTATTAATAGCCACCTTCGTGCAAATTGGTCTTTTGTTGCAAATTGGTGTTTTGTTGGAAAACCTTGCAAGAGCAAGACAGTTTGTAAAACTGCTCCAGTCGGAGCGGGCTGTGGGACATGACCGCGCACTGGAGAGGGCTGTTGGACATGTACACGCTAGAGCAGGCTGTGGCACATTTCCATGCTGGAGCGGGCTGTTGGACATGTCCGTGTGCTGGAGCGGGCTGTTGGACATGTCCGTGTGCTGGAGCGGGCTGTTGCACATGTCTGCACTGAAGCGGAGTGTTGCACATTTCCGCCCTGGAGCGGGCTGTTGGACATGTCTGCGCGATGGAGCAGGACATGGCAAATGACCACGCTGGAGCGGGCTGTGGGACATGTCCGTGCTGGAGCGGGCTGTTGCACATGTCCACGCTGGATCTGGCTGTTGCATGTGTCCATGCTGGAGCTGACTGTTGCACACGTCCACGCTGGAGCGGGCTGTTGGACATGTCCATGCTGGAGCGGGCTGTTGGACATCAGCTGACATCAGCTGTTAGATTCGTGATAATGAAATTCTGTGGCTGTCAAAGTCGTTCACTGCATTTGGTTCGCTGCCGCGCTATTCGTCTTACAACTGGCGTGCTGTCTGTCATTTTTGCGTATGCACAGTCTATACATCTGGTGGTCCCAGGTTTACTGATTTTACTCATGGAAAGACCTGAAGTTTCCTCTGTAAAAACAACCCTGTAGCAGCCTACATGAGCCATAACTCAAAAAAGACAGCTAAACATAAGGAAAAAATCCATCTCATCCTGCCAAAACAGCTGTAATGCCTAAGCATTGACTTTTCTTTCTTTTTTTTTTTAACTCAATTTGGTGTGTTGAGTCAAAATTGTATCACATCAAAAGAAAACAGGACATATGGTACTCCTGGAGTATGGCAGCTGCAATTCAACTAAATATTTTTAATACAATGTTGAAGTGTGTTCAGTCCAGAGATATTTGCAATAACTGGAGGCATGTAGCTATGCTCAAGTATTTGGATTTTTCCCCCCAAGCTAATCTAATCGCATCTACAATATCCTAAAATAACCTTGTGACTCTGGCTCAGTTTTGTTTGTCTGCCAGTTTGAGAGGAATGGGATTCTTTGGCAGACGGATGATTATCACATATGGGCAGAACTGCAAGTGCGACTTCACACTGAGAACCAGTGAGAATGAGAGAGATACTCTTTCTTTGCTGCCACGCTGATGTTTGACTCTTATTTCACACAGTGCATCCACACTACACAATCAGTTATTTGTAGCATTTTCCTCCTGGAACACCACGTTCTTGATACTGGAAAGTTTTGGGGGAATTAGACTTTGAATGCATCTTCTGTGTCCTCTGTAAAAGTATGCAGCTTGGCTTTGATTCCATGAACTGGAGCAGCAGCAGGCATTCATCTGCTGCCTGAATAAGACGGCTTTGTTGAAAGGTTTGGAAAGAATTTTATCAACTAATTCTTCCTATTTATGCCATGTAAAAAGAACATTTTTTAGGTCAATACGAGGACATCTTGTGTGCATGTCTATTACTCTCCTTTTGATATGAAAGAAAAATACTGTTTTGCTACTTGAAATATCATCTCCTTATTTATTTATTTTTTTTAAATCAGGAATAGGGTTGGGTGTGTTGTCTGAATTGCTTCTCCTTTAATCAATATCACAGTCTGGCCTGTTTAGGGCTCTGATGAATGATTAGGTCATCCGTTTTGATCCCCCTGGCTTGTTTCACTTTAACACATAAGTGAAAGGGAATTCTTTTCTTTGGGTTTAAGCAGTGGATATATCTGAACCACTGTCAACACTCACCACGTTTACATGATGTTAGAAAAAGTTGAATAATTGTGTTAGTCTGACTAACACTGCACTTTTAAATACAAACATTTCTCAAAATCAGGCCAACACACCCCAGATAATGCAATGGTAAGTCGAGCTATTCTGCCATATAAACACGTCAGTCGGACTTTCACTGGACTCAGTGTCCTGCGTGTGATCCTAGTCGGCGCCGGCCTCCCTTGGTGGTTACGAATAGGGACTGTTGGTTACTTATGAGGGGGGAGGGGTGCTGCAAAATGGGTCAGGCATTAAAAAATTGTCAGCACTAAGGAGGGACTTGTGTTTTTAAAATCAATGCCAGTTTAAGTGTTCACTATATTTGAATATTTCCTGCTCTCTACGTTCCACTACAGCTGATGGAGGCAGCAGTGGAGCAGCAGCTTCGCTGTTCAGTGGAGTAAAATGATGTAAAATGATAAATGTGTTTTTGATATAACGGCTTTGAATACCCGTCAGTAAGGGCTGTTTTACGGCAAGGTAAAGCAGTGAAAATATTCTAAATATAGTATAAACTTAAATTGATTCTCTTTTTTTTTGGTTTCAAACTCATCAATGAAGGCAGGGTTTGCTCCATGCAGTTTGATTATTTGTACAGTACATGATGGTGTGGTTTTCTACCCAAAAGTTATTGTAAATAAACAGTTATAACTGTGATTCAGACAATATCATTGACAGTATAAATAATTGGTCTACAACCACAAGCTGAAGGAGGGCATATCTTCACCTGCCATGGCGGAGTTGGACATACTTTCGTCAATAAATCGATTCTCCCCCGGTGCTTGTACACTGAGACAAGGACAGTGGTCCAATTAAATGGCCTAATTGAGCTATGACCTAAGCTCCACTAAACTGTGCATGTAAGCGTGCTGACTGTCAGGTCACGCTGACATCAACACAGACACTATGTATGAAAATGAGGTCAAAATGTTTTTCTAAATAACATCTGAAGCAAAATGCATCCACTTAACTTCAGAAGATGCATAAATTCTAACCACATTAATAAAATCTGATTGGTTAAGGGTGTCATTTTAAAATCATGTGAATAGAAAAGTAAAAGTAAAGTACCTTAAAAAATATGATTTCATGACAATCAATTAAGGGGGATTTTATTTTAGACTTTCTGATTGTTTTTTGAATTAGGGCCTACTTTATTCCTGCACCCATCTTGCCAACATATATAGTTTAAAGGTAAAATCTGGTTTACCACCAACTTTGGCCATCATTTAAAGCCCTGTCTCCATATGTAAACATATTTTCACCTATAGATTAATTTTGTTTATAAAAAAAAAAAAAAAAAAAAAACACTGTTTAAAAAAAATATTCTATCCACCTGAACTTTCTTTTACAAAGTATCTGCATCCAAACTAAAATGCAAAAATGACTAATTTTATCTTTTACCGTTAGCTGTCTTCTGCAGTCCTCGTCACAAAGTTAGTAAAGCGTACGGGCTAATGTTTCCTTTTGGAGAGTATAAGGGGTAAAAATGTCGGGGTAAGCCAATCAGAGGCAGAGTAGAGCAGAGTAAGGCAGGCCATACCCTTTTATACAAGAAAAGGAAAATGCGTCTTTCTTTGACATGTCCAGACAGATAAACAGTAACTGGAATTTTTCCCCTTAAAAACAATTTTAGTGACCTAAAACTCAATTTGTGTGAGGATGAGAGGTCAAAATGTAGTATCAAAATATCAAAATCTAAATGTTAGTTGTCCGTTGAAATAAATTACTCACAAAGTAACTAAGATCTGGATATTTGACAAAATCACTATCACTAATATACGCCGTCCGACAATCAGGACTCAACTTTGCCTTATTATCCAAACCACCTTATTTTGAGGTGAAACTGAAAGCGAGTGCAACTAAAATGTCACCGAAAATCTGTGGGAGAGCAAAACTACAGCAAGTGCAGAAGGTCAAAGTTGAACCAGGTCTCGAAACTGTGATGCATGCTCACAATGAAGAGTCTGGTGAATCATTGTGTTCGCCTTTGTTTTCTCCTCCGAGCACAGTACGTTTGACCGAGCTAAGAATTTACCTAAAACATGTCTGACTGCTTGTTTGCTGACCCGTCTGACTCTCTTCACCTTCGCTGTGTTTCAGTATCTTAGCCGTTATCTTGGTGAGTAATTTCTGTCCAAACCAACAGACAGAAGAGACTTTATGACAAGTCCTGATGGAAAATGTTTTAAGACACGCCTGCGATTCGAAAAGCATGTAGGTGCTTGAGAAGCACTTCACACCAACACAAAGCATTTTGGCAATTAAATCCCTCATGCAGTCTCAACTACGCCAGAATGGAAACTTACCCAAAAGAGGAAGTTGAAAGCAAACAGGAGGTATTTCAGGCAGATGGTCCCACATGTTTCCTTTTTCTCCTCATAGACCCCCATGCTGCAAAAGACAACAGATTTTAGGTCAGTTATGATAATAACAAACAATATGAGTCAATTTTAGTCAACACAGTAGGTCCGGGAAAATGAGAACTGTGTGAGTTTTCCACTTGAATCAAGCAGTGAATAAGGTGTTAGAGTGAAACTGCCTGACTTGTCGATGCTGAGGCGATATATCGTGCAGCCCTAAATTGACGTATATTACACCTACGTTCAACAGCTGACTAACAAAAACAGAAATCTTCAGTTATGTTACATTACGTGAAAGATTATCCCCGCAAGATTACTGTGACAGTTAAATTTACTTCAAACAACAAAATTCCACAACTTTTCCAAAAATTCCCACTTTCCCATGTCTGTGGGAGCACTGTGGTACTGCCAATGTCTCAGAGTCCACTGTAATATCTTTACTCTGCTGTTCTTTGTCCAACCAAAAGTCCTAAACCAAAGTTTATTCAATTTATTGTATGGGTCAAGCGATGTTGTTTTTTTAGGGATGATACCGATACAGATTATTAGTAGTTAATGAGACTGATAAGTGATATTTAGAAGAATATGCATTTATAATAAAATGTAAAATCTTTGTCAATATTTAGAATTGAGAATATACCAAACTCCAACACAGCACTTCATTTAAATGCCTTTGGCAAGTGTTTATTCAAAACTGAAACTTATACAGCAAGTTCCCAGCACTTTTAAATAAATAAAGTGTAAATTTAAATTAAAAAATGAATAAAAGGAAACAGCTCACTGATATTTTACAAAGTAAAAGTTCCTTCCATGCTGACACTTTCTTTGCACTTTAATTTATTAATTTTATCGGCGATCATTTAACTAAAATGCAGATACGGATCAGTAAATTGCAGATTAATGAATTTATTGACATTGTTATAAACAGAAATTGAATGATTACCCAATTACACCCCACAACTCTAGTATAAATAACTAAAGTACAGTGCTGGCAAAGAGTTGGCACAGAGGATACAGAACAAGAGCTGGAAATAAAAGCCAACCTTCCTTTTTATGGCGAGGTGCTTTTAACAAATGAGATGTTACAGGGCTAATGCAGAACATGGGGGAGTGAGCATTAGATCAGCAGTGTAGGCAGAATCAGCGAGCTGAGTTATTACATGTGTATGCAGAGAGATCCATGACTAAGCACTGAGTAGGAGCTGAGAGTCGGCCAAAGGCTGGAAATTATATCCACCCGCTTCCCTGGTGCCTGGTACCAACGTCCAACGCTCCGAGAGGCAAAAACGTCTCCTTTCAACACTAATTTAAGATTTTCGGCAGGGTGTGTTTCATAAATTAAGAAGAATGAAGCTAAAAATGATTACACTGAATGCTTAAAAATGTCACAATGGAAACTTATCCAAACAATCTCTGTATTTAGCCCGCAGTAACTGACACCGCATTAATATTTGACAATGTTTTCACCACTACTGAGCCAAACATGACTCTTGAGTTTGTAAGATCCCATCACAGAACAACACCGCCTTCATGTAATCTTTGTTCCCTAAGTCTCACGGCTTTTTTTTACCCCAGTTTTCTTGGCTCTCTTGCCAGTCAAGCCCAGACTCGCCCTCCTCTGACTGCCTCTTAACAAGCTCCTCTCCTCCTCCTCCTGCTCCTGCTCCTCCTCCTGCTCCCCCACACCTACACTGTCAATTCACATGAGTGCACTGCATGAATGAGTGAGTGTGTCTGGGCTCTGTCTGCTGACCATCTGTTATAGTGGGACCACTTAGCGTGATCTCGCTAATTAAATTCAAACAAGACTGAAATGACAACTCCTTTTTTTGCCTCTTTTAGGAAACAGCTGAGTCAAGATGGCAAGTTCACTGTTTGAAAAGCTTTGGGGGGAAAAACACTTCAGAAGAAATATCCCTTCTGTGCGGAGGGCTCAGTGTTGAACTGAGTTCAAAAATTACACGTCTTATTAGCTTTTCTTCATTTCAGGACGTGATATCGTTACTCAAGGGCACATTTAACATGACTGCTGCCTGGTAAATAAAGCCGGGATACGTCACCTGACCGACACACTCACCATAAATTGCATTTAGTAAGATAAAGGCTGTCTCGTCTAAGAGATTACAGTGGTGAAATACTCAGAACAAGTCCAGAAGTTGTTTTTTTTTGTGTATATAAGTTAACAGATTCACTGAAGTGCTATGTACAGTGCATGTGAGATGAAGGTGGCAGAGATTTTTTCAGGCTTGTTTGAGAGAAATTACTGTAGTTTTGAGCATAAATCACCAGTTTTATGCTATTATATTATCAACCATAGATTTTCATCTTCAAGTTGTTAGTTTTACATGTATTAGAAATGAATCAGAATAATAAGTAATAAAGTAGTAGGATTTAGTAGCATCTAGAGGTGTGATGATTTAGAGCAGAATTATCCACAGAAGTCCTTCCTCTCCAAAACAAACGGGCCTGTGCTTTTAAAAATCTGTTTTTCTGCCACTGTTTAGCACAACATTGAGCAGTGACCGACACAAAAAAGGAAATGGAGTGTGGTAGAAAAATGGTAGACCCCTGGGACAAGGACCCGCTCCCTAAATGGATATAAACTGCTCATTTTAAGGTAATGAAATCACAATGATACTTATTTTCAGGTAATTATACATCAAAGAAAATAAACATATACATTATTCCATGTCTGCCACCATCCGCTCAAATCCAACACACTGGACCGTTAAAATAAAACATCACCAGAAGCAGAGCACTGATGCTTGGAGCATTTCTCTTGTGCATTTCCAGTTATTTATTTTTTTTCAGACTTGGATGCTGAAAATGAATTGGCAGCTGTATTGATAGCTGATTAATTGTTTTGAGTCTGGTTACAGCATCTGCAGTGTGATTGTTTGCTGGCTTTCCTGTTTTAATTGTTTAATTGCAACTGAATATTTGGGGGTTTTCAATTGTTGGCACAAAACACGACATTTCGGACTTATGGAAGTTATAATAGACATTATTCATTGTCATTTTCCATATTATAATCAAAATGATCAAATGGAGAAAATAATCTATTGAGCAATCGATAACAACATGTGTTATTGCAGCCCTACTTTAGATTATTTTGATCACTTCAGACTACTGCTTAATCCAATATTTTGACTATAAATAAAATACCTAAGTCTACAGTTCACACTGGTGTTGCAACAATATGAGATTTTCACGGTGCGATAACCGACCGTCTCAGAAAATATTGTGGTTTCATGGTATCAGGGTATATGTCATCACTCAGATACTCAAATTTTTATCAGTAACAATGACCCTAAAAAGGAAAGGAAAACTTTTTGGTTCAATAAATTAATTGACACCTGAAACACTTTTTAAAATAATATGTTTGAAAAATTTTACAGGCAGCCTTGAAGGAAACGAGATGGCGGAGGTGAAATTTTCCGTCTTGTTGCATTTTTTTTTCTATACCATAGAAAAGCACATGAACATGGTATGATAACCATCAATCTTCATACCAACGTATTACCTTAAAACCAGTTTACTGCTGCAGCCCTGTTTCACACTGTTATTTACATTTAACTTGAGCAGCTTTACAGAGAACAACACTTAAAATTTCATTTGAATTACACTTTGTCCAACATCTGCAACTGAATTATCTGATTTGCCATAAAATTTCACTTCTGCACTGAAATCTTTTGGGAACATTTCTATTAGAAATTCAGAGTAGTAAAGAAAAAAAAATAGGAGCATCCTGCACTGCAAGTATTTTTGTCCGAGTCAAATAAGATCTTCTTTTGGTCTGATCTATTAAAATTTACAAGCACTTTTTGTAATGTGTCCTTTTAAGGGTTAACCAAAGATAACATATCATCACCTGGCCAATTTAGTTAGTGGACAAAGGTCTAATTAAAAGCAGTGGAGGATGTATGCAGTTCCTTTACTAAAATAAAGTATTAATACCACACTGTGAAAATACTGTGTTACAAGTAAAAGTCCTGCATTGAAAATGTTACTTAATTAAAAGTAATAATAATTAGAAAACTGTACTTAAAAGTATTTAAAGTGAAGACACCAATGCAGAAAAGTATAATAAATGAATAAATAAAAAAAATCCTAGACTCAAAATTATTCAGAATAAAAATAAAACTGGAAGAATTTGAATTTTACCAAAAATAGTTGGCTATCAGTTGGCTAATTGATCAATCAGCTGTATCTGTATGAACTGTTTAGTAATTACATTTATAACAAAACATCATATTTAGAAACTCTTGCTTTGTTTTTTATGCAAAAATCTTGATTTCTAAAGTAACTAAAGGTGTCAGATAAATGTATTGGAGTGAAAAGTACAATATTTCCCTCTGAAATGTAGTGGAGTAAAAGTACAAAGTGGCATGGAAAAAAATACCCAAGTAAATAATAATAATAATTTTATAAAAGACACAGAAAAGGGTTAATAGCATACTATAAAAACAGACAACTGTCTACATACAAAAAATATAAGACACATAAATCATGATTGAAATATCTTTTTTCTTAAATTGTTGACGGACTAGTCTTTATTACAGACAGGCTGGCCCAACTATGCTGTAAAAACCTACTTCTGTTCGTCCAAACTCAACAAAAAATACAAAAAAGTAATCTTTCTTTGTGAGTATATCAGAGTGGAGCTGAATTATAAACTGTATAATTAACCCTTTATCTGTGCTGTAAAACTCAGGTGAATTTCTTATGGAAATGACTCACTTTTGAAGCCTTATGATTCACAGTTTACTGGAAAAACACCGGTAACACAGTAACCAGGTTATGTGGCTAGCTGCCATATAAAACTTACACTAAAAAAATATATAACTTAGTTATTATTGACTATTAACGTTACCGAAACAGCACTGACTTTAAGTTAGCTGAACATTTCCAAACAGTCCTAACGGCTCAACCGTAAAACCACTGAAAACTAAGTCCTTTGGTGGTTTTTATTAACGGTTTGAGCTCACAATATTCATGTATAAACATAATTTTAATGACTCAGGGTGACCTCCATCATGTATTAATCTACAGGACAACGCAGCCACATTAAAAAATACAGTTTTGTGTGTTTTTTCGGTGATTTTTGACGCTAGAGCATCTCTTCGTCGGTTTAAGCTAACGCTAAAGTTATGACTGTTAACAGCCGTTTGTGCCACAAATAAGGAAAAAAACACCTTTATAATCAAGACGAACTTCTTTTAAAGCCTCCAACAACCTAATAACACCTCGTATAATAACCAAACTTTCATACAAATCTGCTAAATTTCTGTGTGTTGTTTAAAAAAGACGCTAACTCTACCTGGTTTGGTGAATGCGACACCGCAGT
This sequence comes from Plectropomus leopardus, assembly GCF_026936395.1. NCBI lineage: Eukaryota > Metazoa > Chordata > Actinopteri > Perciformes > Serranidae > Plectropomus > Plectropomus leopardus. The sequence continues at coordinate 5,337,258 of NC_142176.1, read as the reverse complement.
GAGGAGCTAGCATCACAGAGCACTTCCTGTTTTCACTTACCTGCCGATTCTCTGAGCTTCTGTCGATTAAAAAAAGCAGTGAAATGTGGTAAAATATCCCTAAAAGTCTGTTTTCATTCCAGTTTTCCCGATTAAAGGGCCTGTAAGTCGGCCTGGTGGTGGAGGAGGCCGGAGGAATCACGGTGCGGTGCTGTGGCAGTGATAGAGGCTGCCGCTGCTGACTCCACCCCGCCGGGGCCACCTTGATCCTGCCGTGACTTTTTTCTGTCCCGGGGCCATGCTTTACTCACAGGGAGGGAAGGAGAAAAGAGGCAAGTTTGGAGGGATTTATGAGTGTTTTAAGAATCTTTAAAGCTGGCAGTTTATTATATTTTTGATTAAGGGCACAACCAGCATTTTAGAGCATTTACAAATGTTTAATTCAGTCCCTAGAAAGTCAAATAATTTCTATGAACCTTTTGAAACCTGGAGTCACAAGTATTTAAACCTTTGCATCCAAATTGGGGAAATTTCTTTCAAAAACATGGAAAAAGGCAACTGGCAACTTGGTAAGAAACCTTTTTTTTTTTTTTTTTTTTTTTTAGAGAGAGAGAAATTAGCAAGAAATTAATGGATTTATAAAATTATTTTAAAAAAGATTGGGGAAAATTTCAAGGGAAAAACTAAATGCCCAATTATCATAATTACAGATTCAAATCCTTACATTTTTAAAGCACTTATTTAAAACTTTCCTTTTCTTTCTTTTATTTTTTCTATCTTTTCGAGCAAATTTTCGGGTAATTATTTGTAATTTTTATTATTTTCTTGCAGAATTTAAAAAGTATAAAGTGGCATGGAAAGAAAATCTCCAAGTAAATAATAATAATATTAATTTTATAAAAGACACAGAAAATAGCTCATGTCATTCTATAAAAAACAGACAATTGTCTACATACAAAAAATACAATAAATATGATAGAGTAATTCTTATATTTTTAAAGCACTTATTTATTGCTTTTCTTTTTTTCTGTCTTTTCAAGCTAATTTGCAGGTAATTATTTGTAATTTTTATTTTTATTTTTTTTATAATTGTTGGTCATTTCTTCATACATTGCTCATTGCCTTATTTTTTTTTAAAGAAATAAAGTCCAATTTGCTCAGGTTTCGAAGGGTTAAATTATAGCTCGAACATTTTCAAAAGACTGAAATATAGACAGTGATGGAAGAACTACTCAAATATTTTACCTAAGCTAAAGCAGCTTTATCACAGTGTAGAAACAGGCTACTCTGTTACAAGTAAAAGTCCTGTATTCTGAGTTTTACTTGAGTAAAAGTACAAAAAATATCAAAATACAGGCTGCTTTAACCCTTTCAAACCTGGATCCACATCACTTTTCTTGTGCTGCTTTCATGAACTATTTTAATCTTTGACACCTTTAGCAAATAAGATTCAAAAACATGGGGGGAAGAAAACAACCGACTCGGCAAGAAATGTCTCGCAAATTGTAAGAAATTAATAAAAGGTATCAAGAAAATTACCTAAAAATCAAGTTGAAGAAAGAGGTGTGAATTATTAGAAAATTATCCAAAAACAGAAAAAAATTATTCCCAAAAACATGTATTTATTATAATTTTATTTTTAAAAATTTTACAGAAAAAAAAATCTATAAAATAAATACTTTTTTTTCATTGTCAGCACTTTTTAGGTTATTTTCTAGTTGGTTTTTTTTGTTGACATTTTTATCTTATTTTCAGGGATTTTCCGTGTTTTTAAAAACTTGTTTTTCTTTATTTTTGCCTACATTAAAAAAAACATCAAATGTAATATTCACCAACATAACGAAGACTGAATTATATATAAAAGTTGGATTCTCCCTGATGTTCTCTGAACTGCTAAAATCTCATATCTAAATAAAATAAATCAGTAAATTAAGTCACACAACTCAAAGATAATGGCTTAAATTGATTAATTAATTAAATTAAGATGCATGGTAATTTTGATTTTAATGATGTTCAACATCACTTTTCATCAAAATGAATAATAACACTTCACTTGGAAAATAAATAAAAAATAACTTAAAATAAGTCTTAAAACACTGATGGGCCCTGGTTCATGATTAGAGAGTTGCCTGCCTTGCCCAGATTTTAATACAGTATTTTAAGTGAATGCACTGTAAAAAAAAAGTGAGGCTCTCCTTCACTGGTGCAACAGTTTAATGAGTGTGTGTACTGATGCACATTTACCACTAGATGCCAGTGTTTTAGTCTGGCTCGACTCCAGATATCTTTCCTAGAGGTATTACTGTAATCTTGAATGGAAAAGTGACAGAAAAAGCCACAGAGAAAAACAGCTTCATTGAAAAAAGAAACGGATTGTGCAGCTTTTTTTAACATCTATTTTTTGATTGTATAGATCACTATGAGAATACAATTTAAAAAAACCCACACACAACAGATCAGCCAATGCACAAACAAACAACAGCAAAAAACAGCCACAACAATAAAAAAATAAAAAATCAAATCAAACTGAAAAATAAGAGGACATTACTGGTAACACAGACAAAAAAGACACATATATTATCACATGAGTTGCAGGTTATTGACATACGACACATTGATAAAGCTTACCTATTAGACAATTAATCATTAAATTCAATTTTCCGATCAGATTAATGACTTGTTGCCAGATTTCCCGAAAGAGTTTCTCCCTGTTTGACATAATAATTTCATTCTTTCTTCAAATGTATAACATTCGCCATTTCCTTCAGCCACATATCGAATGTTGAGTTTTGTTGGATTTACGAGCCATAAACCCTATCATTTCAGTTATGAAGCAGCAAACAAAGATAGCCTCCAATAGGGAAATAAAAAGGAAAATAAGTATAGAACAAAAGAAGTAAGAGGTGTCACAAGAATTTTTTGCCAATGCTTAAAACCTAAATGACCTTTATTTATAACCTTAAATGGCCCCAAGAGCCTTTTAATCTATTGAGCGTAAACGCAACATCTACCAATATATCTACCTAATCTGTCAACACTGTTTAGTCATGTATTTTTATTTATTCAAAAGCTACAGTCTGCTGTCGTTAAGGTGCATTTGAACAGTCTGACCACAAAGTCCTGACGGAAATCCCGTGCCGGTTCATTAGAGACGTGTGGGGGATAAACCGTGTTACTCGGAAAGACAAGCTGTCACTCTGCGCTGCACACTGGAGTTGTTTGCGGACACATGCATCATTGGGACGGATACGCCTCTGAATCGACCTTCATTTACAAGGTACACACACTTTTGTTGTTTTGGCAGCAGTTTGATGACAGTGGGTTATAATCTGAAATAGTGAAAAATGAGTTGGCATTATTTCTGTGTAAAGCAACAAGCTGTCAGGGAGTTTCCTAAGAAGATTAAACTGTACTAAGAAGTACAAGATCGGAGCAGAACGACAGCAACAAAGGCTTTTTTTTATAATTATGCCACTATTACTTTCAAAAGAAAACAAAATATCTGAAAAAACGATATTTTTTTTATCAATTTATACAAGAAGATAGAGAAATTTACACATCTCTTTCACTGAAAAAAACTTGTTTCTGTTTTTTGTTTGGTAGTTCTTCTTTATCTCTACGTACAAAGACTTTTTGCCAAAGACCTCGTAGTTCTGCTGACCCACAATGTCAGTGGGACAGCTCTCACGAATAAGTCGTCTTCTGATCGCCCAGAAGAAGTCCTAATCTTCCCCACAGCTGCCACGACCGCGTCGAGGTATAAATATGTGGTCAGTAAGAGGATCCGCCTGCGTGGTGTCGGTGTGGAGTCTTGTTGGATAGCGGTGATCCTGGTTTAGAGGAGCCAAGGAGGAAGATTTACAGAACCTGCTTATCTAAGAGGTGGCAACAGTAGTGAAAGGAGGACTCGTTTCTTTTAATCTACAACAAATGAGTGCAGAAAGAGTCTGTTTTTATGTAAAGTAACACCAAGAAATAACTCTTTGTGTGTTTGGGGATATCATTACAAAACAGGATGATCCTTCGAGAAGTGGTAAAATGTCATTTAGCATTTAAATGTCCTGGTGGTGTAATTTAAATTAATCCATGTTGGAGCTTGTTATGGAGGTTTGAATTTTTGTTGTGCTTAAAAGGTTTCGTTGACTGAAATTATTTAAATATATTTTTGTGAAGATTATTCTGATTTTATTTGTCCAGGTTTTGAGATATAGGGCAATACAATTGGTGCGTAGTTTTGACAAAAATATTTTCCCTTAATTTAATTTTGTTGTTTGTACACTGCCGTTGTCTTTTGGTTTTATAATATTGCAGGATTTTTAAAAATTTATTCACATTCTCACATTTATGATTATTTTTTGTTATTGGATCATTCATTTTATCTCCTCGTGAAACACTTTGGTTGCCGTTAGTTTTTTAAATAGTTTTATGAATAAATCTGACTTTACTTGGTCGATATTGTGTAATTTCATCTCATAAGAGTCCTCTGCTGTATCCATGTTCTTAATACTGAGGGTAAAATGTCCCATGCCAGAAATCTACCGGTCACTCTCACTTTGGATTATTCAGAGTAAACATATTTTCTGAGCGAGTATTTCTTTTAGTGAAAGGTATTTTAAACAAAAACTAATGACAACACAGGAGAAGCTGACATCTCAGGTGGATATTTCAAAATGTTAACAAAAAAAAGCCAAACTATGTGCACGGTTAAATACAACTGAGGTGATAAAATGTATCATTATTTTGGGTGAACTGACCCAAACATTATCAACCAGGTCAGATCTAATCATTCGCTGGTATTGACACGACATGATTTATATCCTGTCATCAATCAGTGCTGAAATCACTGCCTCTGACCAGCCCAACATTACTCATACTTCAGTCACTGTTGAACGAGTTGCTGCTAGAAGCACGGAGATTTCCTCTTTTCAGATGTGTGATTCAGCAGTTGCTAGTTTATTTATTCACTTCCTGTTGATGCTTTTGCAGGTGACCATGATGCCTTTTAGCATTTTTTTTTCAAAGGTGCCATCGGCTGACAAGTTTATCAAAATCTGGGAAACTGAAAATATAACTAATAGTCTATAGTCTAATATAACTAAGTTCTTATTACTTTATAAGTTACTATAATGCAAGACCTATAGTAGACCTATAAAAAAAGTTTAAAAAAAGTGATAAAAACTAGGTGCTGGACCAAGTGAAAATAGAATAAATAAAGTCTGCACACTAGTGCATGCTCCCATGAAAATGTATTGGATTACCTCCACACGTGTGACATTTCGAGCATTAGCCCTTCCTCAGACATGACAGCTTTTATAAATTTAAATCGGAGCGTGCACTAGTGTGCAGACTTTATTTAATCTTTCATATCTATAGGAGAACTACAGCTATAGATCTACAGAGACTGCACTGATCTCAACACTTTCAAATCCCACCTTTTTAAAATCCGCTTTAATGTTTGATTTATCCACATTTCACGCTTGTCTGTCTTGCTTTTACTGATCTTATTTTGTATTTTTTATTCTGTATGTTTTACTGACTTTAATTGACTTTGTTTTTGCGTCTTTGAGTATTGTGAAAAGCGTTCTATAAATAAAATGTATTATTATTATTGTTAGTTATGTTTACTTTCCTTTTTCAAGGCAATCGGTTCCATTGTTTTATTTGTCTTTTTTTAAGTATGATCAATTTGTCAGATTTTACAGTGATACATGTTAATTAAGTCAAAAAGGTTGAAAGTTTACTGATAGCTAATGATGATCAAACCTCTTAGAAAAGTATCAACATTAAATAGATTATTTTTATAATTTGTATAATGTGTCTGGATACGTATAAGGAAATAGAAATATCTTTTTTCCCCAAGTCTAAAGGAATACTTCACCTACAAAATCAGCATTTGTCTCGCTGCTGTTAACCGTGGTATATCAATAAATCAATATGTTGCATGACTGTGATTTACAGATGTTCATTTTGGGGGTGAAGTCTTCCTTTAAGTGCACTCAAAGCTGCAGCAGAAGAGGAGTTGTGCTGTACAGAATTTACATTTTTTAGCATGCTGTGTTCCAGTAAAGCACTAATATGTTTCCTCTCTTTCTACAGAGTCTCTGCTGGATTTCTCTGAGTGCTGATGTTTCACATTTTCGATGCGACGGTCTAAGACAACCTGGAGGCTTTTACCACATTTCTAAACTGAACTGAGCTACCACATCTGTTCCTGCTGGATCTGTGAAAATCAACTCTTCAGACATGTTGTCATCTGTGATTTCCACGCAGCTCATCCCTAAACCCGTTTCCCATTTTAAAAGGACTTCAGTTTTTGTCAAGTAAACAGGACTAATTTTAACAACAGAAAATGGAGCCCTAATGTATCGATCACACGTCAGAGCGGAGCCCTTTGAACTCCTAAACAGTCAGGACTGTTGCGTGCGGATTAATGTTTCTATGTAGTGTGTGTGCGAGTGCAGTGCAGCCTTGGATCCAGCGTGGAACCACCACGGTCCGCCCGGGCGCCCAGCCTTCGGGCCGGAGACGCTCCAGACCAGCAACTACTCTCTGGTGTTGCTGATTCAGCTCAGCCTGCTCTCCTTCGACCTGTTCGTCAACTCCTTCAGCGAGCTGCTGAGGACCGAGCCGGCCGTCCAGCTCGTACTTTTCATGTAAGTTTCCCTCACTGTCTCAGCAGCCAAAACATTATCTCTGGCTCGAGGGGAAAAGCTAAAAATAGCACGCTTTAGTTGTTTACACTGAGTCATTCAGGATGCTGGAATGAAATGAAACGGCTAAGACAGTAAGCCTGTAAATCTCTCTGTTCCTGTCTCTTTTGTTTCTGCTGGTCACACATTTTCCTCTTTCTTTTCCCTCTCGCTTTTCTTCAACAGAATCCAAGACATTTCCATCCTGTTCAACCTGATCATCATTCTGTTGATGTTGTTTAACACCTACGTGTTCCAGGTCGGCCTGGTCGCCATATTGCTGGAGCGATTTAGAGCTCTGCTAATGCTCTCTGCTCTCTACCTGACCTTCAGTATCATACTCCACTCCTGGCTCATGGTACGCCCTCTGTCTGCACTAATGGCCGGACATACATAAGAAACCAAGTCCAAATTACGATATAAAATTATTTTTTATTATTTCAATTATCGCTGTCTTAAATGAATATTCATGAAAATGCTAAAATGACATTATTTAAAGATCAACGCGGGGGCAAAATCCTACAAATGTCATTAAAATTGGTTAAATTAGAAGAGATAGAAAAACAATATAAGGGAAAATTTGCATGCTGCTTTTAAGCTTTGGTCCAAAAAAATAATCTAATTTGAGTGAGGAAAGTTGAATATACAGTCTTATGCTGCCTTATAGTTATATAGTTAGTTATAGTTATTATAGTTTTAGTTATAAATTATATACAAATAGTTATTGTTATATATTTATTGAGAAATATGTATGTAGTATATGCACTTATCATATATCATATGTGTCATATATATAACAAACACTTACACTGTGAAGTTATTCTTATATATATATCATTATATAGTTAAACTATGTCATTTATATACTTAAATTGGCCCGTATACATATACATAGACATATCCTTTATATTTATACTGTTTAACATTCATGTGCAGTTTCCTACTATGCAGTATTTAACCTCTTACTGTGCAATAATATTTACATATTTCTAATATTTATGTATTTTTATAGTAAAAATAACACACACCATGTGTGTTTAACAATTATCCTGTGCAACTATCAATTGCTTTTATCTCGTTTTATATTCATTTTAATCGAATTAGTATTTCTGTCATAATTTTTCCACAATATTTTTACTTCAATTCCGTGAAATACAGCCGTTTACATTCATATAGTACATAAAGCTGCATTGACAAGAACCATCCATACAATAGACAACAAAAAAACCTCAGGGCCAGTGAGATTAATTTTTGTCATGTTTTTTCCCCCTTATCTTCCTTGTCTCTTATTTCTGTTGGAGCAGCTGTAATGTGTTTGGGATTATTATTATTATTATTTAAGTCTTGTCTAATCTCTCTTTATCTTATCTTAAAAGCTGTGACATCAAAATGTTTAACATTTTCTGTGTAATCTTTGCAGAATCTGCGTTGGTTGAATATCAACAGATTTATTTGGACAGACGGCCTTCAGGTGCTGTTTGTGTTCCAGCGAACCGGTAAGATGACATGTTAATAAATCCTGTTTAATTATGTTGTTTTTAACGTCAAACAAGTGCTTTTGTTTTAAATCTTTACTGCTGTCTCTGGAGTTTTTAAGGACATCATAAATCTGTCTTCTTCCAGAAAAAGGAGCTACAGCGTATCACTGTATGTTCTGATTTACATGAGTTTTGTTCCTAAATGAAACAAGAGAAGCAATCAAGGCCGAATTACTGATACGAATTATAGTATAGATGTGATACGTGCACTGATGAGTGAGAAATACAGCAGAGCAAATGTGTTGTCTCTCAGCTGAATATAAGAAGTAGAAGATGTTACATGGAGAATTTTTGCCTTTGAGCAGAAATATTTACTAGAAAGTGAATGCTGATTTTTCAGTACAAAGAATTGACATAATTCTAATTATTAACCTCTTTTTTTTTAGTTTTCCCTTAACATCAGTTTTTATGTAGCCTGATTTTAGACCTCTGAACAGATGTGCACATGCTCTGAGGAGTGTCACTGACAGAAGGAGTTTTTTCTGAGTGTTTGAGTTTGCGTTCCTCTCTGGCTCCAGGCGGTGATCTCACATTGCCATGTGGGTGTTATTTTAAGCTCATAAGTGGATAAAAGGATTTATTGTCTAGTTATTGTTCTTCTCTGCAGGTGATCCCGTATTAAATATGAGAACGGACTGTCGCCATGTTTTATTTGTCTCTCTGTTTTGTCTGCTACATAAGACGCACCCAGACGCTTACTCAGTGTGTGATTCAGCGTTGCATCACCACTTCACGAAGTCTCTTTCATGTCGAACCTACTTTGAGACACTGTAAACTCTGCCGGGCTGCGTTGTTAATGCTGGAGGGGATTCTCTTTTTCTCTGTAACTCTCAAGTAACAGTAATCGTAGAGCACCAGAGCCACACACTTGGCTGTTTGATTACACAAAGTAAAAAGGCCATTAATGCATTTTAATGTATTTGTCACGTTTTTTTTTGCAGTTATTTTAAATATTTTGGAAGTTGATTTTCATGACAAAAATGATGCAGGAGTTGCATGACTTCTTCACAGAAAACTGAGGTCAAGAGTTTTTAATAATGTGAGAACATTTTGTGTTGTAGTCAAGGTGGTCCTTAAACAGTCTTAAAATGTCTAAAGAACATATTTACGAAAAAGGCCTTAAAAATGAAATGAAATTGTCTTAAATTTAAATTGGACGGGTCTGAAGGAATACCACTTCACTGCTGTTCAATCATGTCACTGCAAGAATTTCCAGCGTTGAACTGAAGGGAAACACAAATGTATGCGTGCAATGCAGCTATTTAGATCAAGCAATTATTCTGCATTGTTAAACTGCGTCCTTGCTACACAGTCTGCTTGTTTATTTTTTGGTAAACACAGAGAGAATCATCAGTGTAACTTTAACTTACTGTTCAATTCAGACTGACATCAGCGTGTGCACTTAATGGAGTTTTTTTTCAGTTACAGGAAAAGTATATAATAACTAATCGTTTTTTTCAACCTCCTCATTTTTGTGCTACAGGAACATGACATGATAAAGCATTTTCAGTATGTTGTGGTGTTTTTTTTTTCTATAAAACCTCCTCACATATTTTTTCGGTTCACAGCTTCTGTGCTGTACTACTACCTGTACAAAAGGACCTCGGAGTATCTGGGCGACCCTCGGCTCTATGAGGATTCACCGTGGCTGCGAGAACTGTTCGCTCGGGTCCGACAGTGATCTCACATGACGGCGCAAAGAGCCAGAACGACGGCAACAATGGCACAATCAAGAGATTATCCATATAGAAAACACAAGTGTACATCTGAAAATCCATACAATGGATAAATAATTCAATAGAGTTTATTTTAAAGGCATCTGATATGGATTTCCAATCAGAATATAATTTTCAGTTTGTAAAAAGGCATGCTTCATAAATCTATTTGACAGGATTTGTAGCCAAACACACATTTCACATAACATTTCCTTCCAACGCAGGAAAAATTGTGCCAAAATCTGGTGAGGTGTTTTAGAACAACAGCGTCTCATCTGGCTAGTGTTGCTGTTCAGATGTTATTAGAAATGAGATAATGATTTAAAATATTCTGTTGATACCAGTCACCACATGCCCTTTGTATTTTCATTTGTTAATGCTGTACATTTTTAAAAAGAAGACTATATTG